>NC_081431.1:14490703-14570962 GCF_949786415.1 Peromyscus eremicus | reverse complement strand
GTGTAAGATACATCATTCTGTATCAGTTGCAGCACAACAACTGTTATGTAGCAGTATGAACTATTCACACACATGTGTGCACTGTGAGAGGGAACGGGTATCATCTAGCACTTACTTCAGAGAAAGAATGGATAGGTATACATTGTATACAAGTAATGCTGCATTTTACTGATGGGATTTGAGTAGTCATAGACTTTAGAATCTGTAGTGGGACTGAAACTAATCCCCAAGCCTAGATGGTCTTTTGAATGTTAGTATAAAAGGAAAATGGAAAGTACACTGATATCTGAAATAAAAAACTTCCATATTTATAACGAAGATTGAAATATAAAATTTTGCAAACTTGGGAAGTGCTAAATTTCTATGGCAAAAATATACCATGAGGGATGAAATGATAAATAGGTATTCTTTAACTGAAAAACTAGTTGTTCCATAGAAGACATTAAATTTTGAAATAAAGTAGATTGGAAGCTGTGCAGTGGTGGTACATGCCTTTAATCCCAGCACCTGGGTGGAGGGGCAGTTGGATCTTTCAGTTTGAGGACAGCCTGGCCTACTGAGCCAGTTCAGGACAGCCCCAAGGCTATACAGACAAACCCTGTATTGAAAAACCAACAACAAACAAACAACAACAAAACAAAGACAAAACCTCTAATTTTGGAATTTAGGAGCAGCCCTGTGTCCTCCCCACACACCACCCAGGCCCTGCTGCTCTCTGCTGGGCCTCCCAAAGCTCCTTCGGGACCACAAATCCAGACTCTCACTCACTATCTGGCAACACCTCAGAACCAGGCCATGTTCAGCCCTCCCTACAGCTGACAAAACCCAAAGCACTTTTCATCCTTTCTGACACCAGGTCACAGAGACTTCTCCTCCCCCATCCTGGGGTGTCCTCTCATCACTGCAGAGGAACAGGCCTGTCATGCTTAACTTCATGTGGACTCCCTGTGCTGGGAAAGCTAAGAACACACTACATGCTGCTCTACTGAAAACTGTGGAGACAGAAATTAGTGGATTACTTAACGTCTGCCTGAGGGAAATAGAGGGGACTTTGGTATCTCAGTTTCCATGTTCAGACCATAGCTCAAGTATGTGAGAAACTTTTACCAGTCAGGAAGGGGTTATGGTGTGGTTGTGGGCAGGAAATCAATCCTGATGCTGGGTGGAACTTTCCCCAGGGCTCCAACCCTCCATCCTTCCAGGACCTCCCTGACTTCTGAGCACCACCTCCTGGGCAGCACTGGTATTTTCTTTCTAGGCAAACCATTCTGCAAATCCTTTAGCCTCAAGTCACTGGAAGCATACCTCTCATCCCAGCACTTGGGAGGCAGAGGCAGGTAATCTACAGAGTTTGAGACCACCCTGGTCTACAGAGCAAGTTCCAGGGCAGCCAAGGCTGTTACACAGTGAAATCCTATCTTGAAAAATAGAAACAATAAAAAAGCATCTTCTAGCACCAAATAAAGGAGCTTTTTTATCCTTGCTGCTTGTTGGTGAGCCCCTCAGCTAATTCCATAACTTAGCTATCGTGACTGCCACAACACATATGAATGTGCGGGCATCTCTTTTGTATGCTGATTTTATCCACTTTAGAGGTGCAGCAGGAAGTGCGGGAGAGGATTAGATGGAAAATTAATTCTTGGTGTTTTGAGGAAATAATAATATTTTTTAGAATTTTTTTGAGAAAGATCCATACTGTTTTCCATAATAACTGTATAGTTTATACCCCCAGTAGCAGTGTTTAAGAGTTCCTTTCCTCTGCATCCTTATCAGTATTGAAACAATGTCAGTTGTTTTAGTTGGGGTGGGATATTATTGTAGGTTTGTCTACATTTCTCTGATGTCTAAGGATACCGAGAATTTTTTCATCTATTTCTTGGCCATTTGTTATTTTTGGTGTGTGTGTGGGGGGTTGTTGTTGTTTTGAGGAGTGTCTCCAGATCATTTACTCCTTTTACACGTGGATTGTTTGGGTGTTTTGTTGTTGTTTTTAAATAACCCTCCTGTATTCTAGCTATTAGTCCCCGTCACATGACTAGCTGGCAGCTATCTTCCATTCTGTCCATCTGTCCATCTCACTCTGTTGATTACTCTCTCTGCTCTGCAGAAGCTACTTAGTTTAGTAAAACACTGTTTCTCAATTTTTTGTGTGTGTGTTTGCCTTTGAACTCCAATCTGGAAAATCTTTGTCTACACCGATATCTTCACTTGTATTCCCTATGATTTCTTTCAGTTATTTCTGGTCTTACACTTAGGTATTTGATTCATTTGAGACTTATTTTGTTTCATTTTGATTTGAGACAGGGTCCCTTCACATAACCTGGCTGGCCTGGATTAAAGGTGTGTGCCACCAAGCCCAGTTTGAGTCAGTTTTTTCCTTATTTCTTTTTTCGTTTGTTTGTTTGTTTTTTGTTTTGTTTTGTTTTTCGAGACAAGGTTTCTCTGTATAGTTTTGCACCTTTCCTGGAACTCACTCTGTAGCCCAGGCTGGCCGTGAACTCACAAAGATCCGCCTGGCTCTGCCTCCCGAGTGCTGGGATTAAAGGCGTGCACAACCACAGTCTGGCGAGTCAGTTTTTTAATATGTCAGACCCTCACCTGTCATCTTGAGGCCTCAGTAACACTCACGGTTCACCTTGCTGTGTTTTTTCACTTTCAGGTGAGGAAAACAGCAGCTGAATACTACGACGAACTCCCCCATCACAACTCCTGGGGGAAAGTATTGTATGATTTTGTGATGGATGACACATTGAGTCCCTACTCCAGGGTGAAGAGGCTTCCAAAAGGGAATGAGGTTCTGGAGTAAATATCACCAGAGCCAAAGAAAACCCTCTCCAAAGCTTTATTATTATAAATAATATGTGGAAATATCTCCCCAACCTGTCTCTCTCACCGGTAATTTAACTTAGGGCATCATACACGCGCAGCAAGAGCTCTGCCAATGAGCTCTGTCTCCAGCCTGATTTTTTGCCTGGTTAAACTTGGGATCAGTGATGGTCAGAAGCTGTCTTGCTACAATTTAAACTCAGATTTCTGTGATATCAAGAATTCACTCTGGTTCAGTCAGCCTGACTGCTGCAGTGCTCACCTCTGCTTACAGGGCATTTGCTGATTGAATTCTATCATTCCTGGTGGTGTCTTCTTCTATGCCTATCACTTTGTAAGCACATCGTCAATTGCCTACCTTACTACAAGATTTTTACCATTAAATTTTACTTTAATGAAAAAGCTAATCAATTGCACTGGCAATCAAATGCATTTACTGGTTTTGTTTGTTTTTGTATTTCACTGTCTTTTCTCTATGTTATATGGTTACACTAGTACTTGGGGAAACTTAACTATAAATTTCCTTCCCACGAAAAGGACTAGAAAGTCTCAGAGACCATGGCGGTACATACCTATAGTCTTAAACATGGTTCCAGGAAGGCTGGGCAGGAGAGTCACATGGCCCCCTCTTGGATCTACATACTTGTACCTCAAGCATTTTACCCACCGAGCCATTTCTCCAGTCCCATTACTTCTGGTTCCAAAGGCTCAGAGAGCAGTGCATGCAGACCTTGGGAGAATGACCATTCTGCTTCAATTTAACAACATTTCCTTCAATATACTCATTGGGAAGGGAATGGTCTGTTCCTTATCAAAAGGAAAAGGGAAATGAGGATCCAAAATATGAAGTAAGTTCTTTCAGGTTGGCCAGCTTCCTCTTATAGTGGTGGGGAACCAGAACTGGATCTAGTCACCCTTGTTCTAAGTTTAAGGCTTGTCTACTGTCTATAATGACACCCTTCAGTTATATATCCACAAAGAGCACCCTTGCTTGCATGTGAAAGAAGGGGCTGGGAAGTGGTGTCTTTAGTTGGAAACTGGGTGTCTAATGCTGAGACGAATTTCAGTAATTTGGAAGAAAATCATTCACAGTGATGGCTGGTTCCTCCACTCTCCTGTCATCTCACAATCCAGGGGATGCAGCAAGCTGTTTCTGCCTCCAGCTTGGACTTTCAGAAATAAGGAAAGCCGAGAAGGAAAGCGAAGCCAGGCACGGCACATACATACACATCGCACACATCCCCATATTTGTGATGGGCAACCTTGCAGTATCTGGCTCATGCCTCCCTCTTACACACTGTGTCCTCCCCTCCCTACTCATTGCTGTGAGTCAGCCCCAGCACATTCCTTTGTTCCATGCTCAAGACGGCCACAAATTAGAGCCTTCTCCACTCCCCCTGTACTGCTTCCAATACAGCCAGCTCCTTCCCTATCCTCAGCTCTCAGCTCAAAGGCTTCCTCTTTGAAAAACCCTTTCCTATGCAATTGCTTAATTTTTCAGGTTTACTAAAACCAACCCTGAGACAAAATCAGGGTAAAGTGGCTTCTCTGGAGTGTTTGTTACCTTAGGGGAAGGGTGAGGGAGTACGAAGTAGGTCAGAAAAGTAGGAGGAGCATGGGCAAAGGAAGCAGTAGGGACCACGGAGCAACCAGGCTGGAGCAACCAGGCATGGGCAAGTAAGCCAGTGGGCAAGGGAAGCTGGTCCCCTCCCTGACTCCTGGGACAGTTCATGGCAGCCTCACCGATGGCAGTCCTTCAGCTCTTCACGGAATTGTACACTCACTGTGTTTTCTCCCTTCTCCGCACATTACAGGAGTTTTAAAAGTCTCTCTGAGGTGCACACTGATCAGCTTCAGGCCCTCTTCACTAAGGGTTGATCTTGGGCACTCGAGTCTCTGTAATGTGGAAAGGGCAGAGGAAGTTCTTAGGCGAGGAGACTCATACCAAAGGCCTTTACACTAAGGGTCACTGTCCTGAGTGGATGGGTAGACAGGAGAGGAGGTACTGACCAGAAACTGTGCTGCCTCACAGGTGTTACACAGACTCTACCAAATCATTCTCTACCCCAAGTCTTGGGGGACTAATTAGGGCCTCGCTGGCCCAGTGTGGAAGAGGACCCTGATATGCCTGGAAAGGAGATCTGGAAAGTGACATTCAGAGTCCAAGGAACGTGCCCACAGTCAGATAGCGCTAAGGCTTGCCAACACCGCCCCCACCCCCAGCCTTTAAGGAAGCAACACTATCAAAAAAATTAAAAGGTAGCCAGGCATGGTGGCACACACCTTTAATCCCAGCACTCTGGAGGCAGAGGCAGGTGGATCTCTGAGTTTGAGGTCACCCTGGTCTACATAATGAGTTCCAGGACAGCCAGGGTTTATGTAGAGAAACCCTGTCTGAAAACAATATAAAACAAAAATTAAAGAGTGTAAAATTTGGGGCTGAAGAGATGACTAGGTGGTTGAGAACACTGACTGCTCTTCCAGAGGTCCTGGGTTCAACTCCCAGCCCTCACATGGTGGCTAACAGTCATCTGTAACTCCTGTTCCAGGGGTTCAACAACCTCTTCTAGCCTCTGCAAGCACTGCACACATGTGGTGCATAGACATTCATGCAGGCAAAACACTCATAGACATTAATCTCAAAGAAAAAAAGAGTTATAGCCGGGCGGTGGTGGCGCACGCTTTTAATCCCAGCACTCGGGAGGCAGAGGCAGGCGGATCTCTGTGAGTTCGAGGCCAGCCTGGTCTACAGAGTGAGTTCCAGGAAAGGCGCAAAGCTACACAGAGAAACCCTGTCTCGAAAAACAAAACAAACAAACAAACAAACAAACAAACAAAAAACAACAAAAAAAGAAAAGAAAAAAGTTATTTTAAAAGGGGGTAAGACATTATCACAAGATATGAACACAGAGAGAGACCTTCTGTGCTCTTAACGTTGCTATTTCCTGGCTTGAGTTAGCTCAAGAAAGCAGGGAGTGTGAGGAGCCAGGCGCAGACTGGCCCACTCAGGTTCTGAAGAGCCATTTGTTAGAACTCTTTACTTCATCCTTCTGTTGCTAAAGTTAGTCACAGAAGGCAGCAAAGTCAACCATGAACACACTGACAAAGGAAGGGCCAGCTGAACACTGCAGCATTTGCTGTTGCTGTTTCCTCAGGTCGGATGGGCTGAGGTGATTACTCTCTATCCGTAGATGTGAAAGAGCTTCCTGTTCCGTTTCTCCTCATCACTTGCCTCATGCGCACAACCCTATTCCAAGAAGTGGAAGGGCTTTAGGCGGAAATCCCTGCGCAGGCATCCCTGTTGTGACTTGCTGTGCCACGGTCCCTCGGCTCTCCTACAGCTGCTTTGACAGAACCACCTGAAAAACAGGGGCGCCTGCCAGCCTCATTCTAGGCTGCACTCCCTGACAGCCCTTCTCGAGCCCCATGCAGGACATGGTGGTCTTATAGTCACCGTCCTGTCTCTGCCTCCCCATCTCCTTCCTGTGGCAGGCGACTCCAGTAGAACACCATGTTCTTGGGAGGACTGAGGAGCAGGGAAGAGTATTAATCACTCCGTGGCAGCTGGCTTTGGAGTTCTCTGACTGGGAAAGTGTGCACCATCCCTCTGGCTTCACTGTGTCTAGTCGCTTATTTTTACCACCAATTCTAGTAGTCACCCTGCGAAGCAGGAACTCCCGGCACCTCTGCCACAGTCAACACCTCTGCCTGGGGAGCAGCAGATAACAATGTCTGGCGTTGTTTCCAGGGACCTTCAAGGTAGCTCAAGCTGTTTGAAGCCACCCACTCCTCAAGGAGGTGCCTTAACTGGATGAGTTCTGAGTCACCTCTGGAAGCCAGCTCAGCCGTTATCTAGCAAAGCTCCTCAGAGGCGCCTCTCTCTTCACTTCCCTTCCTTCCAGTCTTTCCCCCAGTCCAGACTATCCACTTCTGTTGTCATGCTTGCTTTGTTTTTTATAATTCTTTTTTTTCTGTACCTTTTTCTTTTTCTTTCTTTCTTTCTTTTTTTTTTTCCAGACAGGGTCTCACTACCTAGCCCAGGCTGGCCTGAAGTTGGTGACCTTCCAGCCTCAGACTCACCAGGAATGGGATATCAGGTACCACCCTGTGCTCCCATACTTCTTTGTAACATACATGTCCCTAACTCTAGTCCTAGGGGGCTGACTTGTGACTTGGGGCTCTCACCTCCTTACATATTCACCCATGTAACTCTTTCCAAAACCCAAATGTTGAACATTTGAACCAAATGTTCAAAGTGCAACATTCCTCATAGTGGGCGACAGGGCCTCACCCAGTGATGGAATTATAACAAACATGACTGCAATAATACCTGAGGAGAACCAACTTGAAAAGAGGACATGCTGGATCTGGAGCAGAGCTCTAGAGGTCTTCAGCCCATGAGAGGTTTTCCGTTGCTTTCTGCTACTGGGGCTCATTGGCTTTGGCACCATAGCAGACACCTTTTCACTTAGCAGGAGCAAAAGGGGGAGAGGACAATAACAACAAAAGTCTCCAGTGACCTAGCTCCCATTCCTACAGACCTCACTTCTTCAATAAACACCTGTAAGCTGGTCTTCATGGGTCAAATCTATTATCCAATTATTCAGTGTCTGAGGCAGGATGATCTCATGTTCAAGATTTCCTGTGCTGCAGAAGGAACTCAAGGGTATTCTGGACAAAAAATGGGGTTCCTGAGGCTAGGAATATTGCTCAATGGTAGAGCACTTGTCAAACATCCTTAAGGCCCTTGTTTTAATACCAGTATCATAAATAAATGAATAAACAAATATTTGTGGTCCATTGACTTAGAGTCTTTTGGGTATATTCCCAGGAGTGGTATTTTGCTCTAGGTTTAAACATGAATGTATTGCATAATTTTAGATTGCTAAATGTATAGCTGGAAACTGTGGGAGTTCTACTTTTAGTTATCTTTTTTTTTAACACACGCTAATCTTCATAGTTGCTTCACTAATTACAATACACATAAGTGTGTGGGTGCCTATGGAGGCCAGAAGAGTGGCTCAGATCCCCTGGAGCTGGAGTTACAGGGTGTTGTGACCCAGCCAATGTGGGTGTTGGGAACTGAATTACTGTCCTCTGTAAGAGCAACAAGTGCTCTTAACCACTGAGCCATCTCTCCAGCCCTTGTTGTTTTCTTAATGATATTCTGACTGGGGTGAGATCGAACCTCAATATAGCCTTGATTACAATTTCCTGATGTCTAAACATGTTGAGCCTTTATTCATGATTTTCAGCCATTTGTATGTATTTCATCTTTTGAGAAATGTCTATTCATTTCATTAGTCCATTAATCAACTGGATTCTTTGTGGGAATATTTTGATACTTAAAAATTTAAGTACTCTACATATTAATCCCCTATCAGATATACAGTTGATAATATTCCCTCCCTTTCTATAGGCTGTCTCTTCACTCAGCTGTTTTCTTTGTTGTGAGGCTTTTAAGGTTTATGTAATCCCATTTGTCAATGCATGCTTATTATGTTCTGAGCTATTAGAGCCTTTTCAGAAAGAACTCACTATGCCTATATCTTCAAGTGTTTGCCTTTATATTCCTCTAGTAATGTCAATTTCATTTTTATTTTTTACTCTAGCTATGAGTTCTAACATTATATTAAATAAGAGTGAAGAGAGGAGACACCAGGAATGTCTCATTACTATTTTAAAGAAAAATGCTTTTTTGTTTTACCTTCATTTACCATATTTTTGACTATAGATTTACCACACTAGAGGTACATTACTTCTAAATTCAGGGTTTTTAATCATGAAGGGGATGATCATCTTTGTTAAAGGCCCTTTCTGCATCTATTTCGATGACCATAAGACTTTTCTGTATTTTTTAATTTTATTTCATTTTTAATTTGCATATGTTGAACCATCCTTGCATCCCTGGGATGAAACCAACTTGATCATGGTGAATAATCTTTTTAATGTATTGTTGGCTTCAGTTTGCAAGCATTTTATTGAGATGTTTTGTTATTTTTTGTTTCATTTCCATTTTGTGGTTTTTGAATAGGGTTTACTCTTTAGCTTTGGAACTCACTCTGTAAACCAAGCTGTCCTCAAACACACATAGCTCTGCCTCCCACATGCTACATTTAAGGGCATGTGCCACATGTCTGGCTAATTGCTAAGTGTTACACCCATACTCATCAGGATCATTGGTTTACAATCATCTTTTTACCTGTACTTCCAGTTTGGGTGTCAGAGTTAATACTAGCTTCATAAAGTGAGTTTGGTAGTTATTTCTTTCCTTTGTGTACTATGGAATAATTTGAAGATTAATATTAGTTCTTCAATTAGTTCTTCAATAGTTCTCAAAAGATCTGGTAGAATTCAGCAGTGACTCCGTTCAGTCCTGGATGGTTTTATTTGGGGAGTCTTTTTTATTATTGCTTTAATTTTATTGCTCATTATAATTTGCTTCAGTTGTTTAGACATCATTGATTTATTTTTGATAGTCCATCTATTTCTGCACGTCTATCTATTTCTTCTAGATTTTCCCATACATTGGAATATATGATTTCAGGGTATTCCTTATTGATCCTCTGGGTTTAATGGGTTTTATCTCTTGTAAAGTAATATTGCCCCTTTCCTTTTCTACTTTTCTTGATTTGGTTCTGTCTTTTGTTTGGTTAAGGGCTTGTCAGTCTTATTTACCTTTTCAATAAATCAACTGTTTCACTGATTATCTTATTCTTTTCATTTCTATTTCATTGATTTTTTTTTTTTTTTATTTTTCGAGACAGAGTTTCTCTGTGTAGCTTTGTGCCTTTCCTGTATCTCACTCTGTAGACCAGGCTGGCCTCGAACTCACAAAGATCCACCTGGCTCTGCCTCCCAAGTGCTGGGATTAAAGGCGTGCGCCACCATCGCCCGGCTTCATTGATTTTTTTATCTTTATTATTCCTTTCTACCTTATTGAGTTTATTCTGTTCTCAATCCATGTCCTATACTGATAGCTGAGAGAGAGGGCATGAAGAATATGAGAAAGGACAAAAATGGTCTACAAAATTAGATAACAAGTAAGAAAAGTCAAAAGGGGAAGAGAAGGGGGACAACACATAATAAAACACTATATGCAGCCAGGCGGTGGTGGTGCATGCCTTTAATCCCAGCACTCGGGAGGCAGAGCCAGGCGGATCTCTGTGAGTTCGAGGCCAGCCTGGGCTACCAAGTGAGTTCTAGGAGAGGCGCAAAGCTACACAGAGATACCCTGTCTCGAAAAACCAAAAAACAAAACAAAACAAAACAAAAAACACTATATGCATACATTTCAATTGCTCTATCTAATCTTCAATTTAGTCTCTATATGTCTTAGTTAGTTTCTATTGCTGCAAGGGAACACCATGACTAGAAGCAAGTTCGGGAGGAGAGGGTTTATTTCCACAGCATTGTTCATCATCAAAGGAAGTCGGGACAGGAACTCAAATAGGGCAGGAACCTGGAGACAGAAGCTGATGCAAAGGCCATGGAGGTGCTGCTTACTGGCTATTCTGAGTTAGTGTCTTCTGATGAGAATGGATCCTTGGGTTTTTTGGCTTTCTGGGTAGATCTCTGCATTTGTTTGTTGGAACCATAAAGTATAGTTCATGGGCCAGGCAGTGCCTGTTATCACTCTGGGTTCTCTTTCTGGCTCCAGGGCCCGTAGAGGACTACTGTCAAACATTTCACCCAAGGGGCATAGCATTTTCAAGCTTCTGTGGTTGTGGCAGGGCACAGCAGCTCTGACACTTCACTCCTGTGTCCTCTACTGCTGCTTTGTTTTTATTTGTTTGTTTGTTATTGTTTTCCTACACAGGAGCTCTGGTAGCTAGCTTCTTTATTTGGCTCCAAGATGGGGACATGAGCTTCACTCCAGCCTATGGTGCAGACAGTTCAAAATTGTGGAGCTCTCCATGGTGCTGACACATACTTTTAGGGACTCTTCAGGGCAGTTCTCAGAGCATTATCACCTGGCCACCTGGCGCTTGCTCTGGGTTTCCTAAGGGAGCACTTAGGAGGGGATCATTCTTGGTCTGTAGAACTGCAGGCTGCAGACTCAGTAAGGAGTTTTTCAAAATGGCTTCCTGCAGCAGCACGCTGGTCCAATGAAGAGATGATTTTCCAAACGCAAATATATTTCGTTTGTAGATTTTTAGTTTTTTTGTTTGTAAACTTCAGTTTTTTAGACATGGCCCAATTCTATGAGACTGAGGTGGCACTCAATGTGTACCCCAGGCTGGCCTTAGACCCTAGTGGGAGGATTACAGGCACAAATCACTATGCCAGTCAGCACCTGTGTTTTAGAGACCCCAGGGTCTCTACTCAGTTAGACTGCAAACCTGCTTAGTGAGGAGCCCTGTGTTGTGTTTTCTGAATCTGTTGAGATTTTGGGGAGTGGTTTGTTCATTCTCCACCCCTTTGTGTCTCCACTACCCTTCTTTTAATTCCTGATGCAGAATTACTCTTATTTTCTGAGGCCTCCTCCCTTCACAGCGGTCCTCGCTTCTCTCCTCATCAGGAGCTGAGACTTAAAAAATGAACTTCTCCTGCTGTTCTGCTTCCCAAAGCTTTTCTTCTTTGCAGCTACTTCAGTGTCTGTCACTTACCTCAGGTGACAGGTTTATGTTGTGGGATATTTGTGTGAAAAGATGTATTGCTGTGACTGGTATAATCAAAAGGTAAATGGTCAATAGCTAGACAGGAGAGTATAGGCAGGACTTCCGGGCAGAAAGAGAACTCTGGGAAGAAAGGCAGAGTTGCCAGCCAGACCCTGAAGCAGCAGGATGGGCAGTATGGAGATGAGGTATCAAGCCATGTGGAAGAATGTGGATTAAAAAATATGGGTTAATTTAGGTTATAAGAACTAGTTAGGAACATGCCAAGGCTAAGGTCAAGCATTCACAATTAGTACGTCTCTGTGTCATTATTTGCAGGCTGGGAGTCTCAATGAGAAAGTTACTACTACAGGTTTATTCCCTTGAGATGCTTGCACTCAGTCGGTGGGTGTCTTCAGACGTCTTAATTCAGAAAAGCTACTTTTAAAATTGTGAAACTTCAATGAACTAAAAGCACATGGTGCAATGCCTAGCCCCAACTAATGGTGCTGTCTAAACCATGTCAGGCTTGTCTAAACCATAACTAATCTGCTTAGCCTACATGGACAGGCTATGTGTAAAGAGAAGATCATAAGATTCTTTTTTTTTTTTTTAAGATTTTATTTATTTATTATGTATACAGCATGTATGACTGCAGGCCAGAAGAGGGCACCAGATCTTAAAGAGAAGATCATAAGATTCTTTTTTTTTTTTTTTTAAGATTTTATTTATTTATTATGTATACAGCATGTATGACTGCAGGCCAGAAGAGGGCACCAGATCTTAAAGAGAAGATCATAAGATTCTTTTTTTTTTTTTTTTTTAAGATTTTATTTATTTATTATGTATACAGCATGTATGACTGCAGGCCAGAAGAGGGCACCAGATCTCATCACAGATGGTTGTGAGCCACCATGTGGTTGCTGGGAATTGAACTCAGGACTTCTGGAAGAGCAGTCAGTGCTCTTAACCTCTAAGCCATCTCTCCAGCCCCCGATCATAGATTCTTAACCACAAGTTGTGCCTTGTGTGGGCAAATCATCAAAATGACAGTTTCTGGGTTTGAAGGTTAGTCACTCATAGCAGAGGATCATATCACACAAGCCCCAAGTTGTCTTTATTCCAGGGAATCCAGGGCTTCTTTAGCTCCCCATGTGTAGACACTGGGATTGGTTCAGTGTAACCAAATCCTTCCCTATGCTAAGTTCTTTCAGCTCAAAGGCCACTTCTATGAAGAACAAAACAAAACAAAACAACCAACACTACCACCACCAAAACCAACCAAACACACACACACACACACACACACACACACACACACACACCAAACCTTGACTTTTTTACTCTGCTTTACATTTTTTGGGTTATTTTTTCTTGTTTTGAGGCAAGGTCTCACTATGCAGCCCAGGGAGGCCTGAAAGTAACTATGTAGTCCAAGTTAACACTGAACAGGTGCATCCTCCAGGCTGTCTCACAAGGGCTGGATTACAGGTCCAGTTACCACTCTAGACTGTCCTGCTTTTTCACCTAGTAATCCATAACTCAAATCCTAGGGCGGTTAAGACTTCTGACTTGGGATTCCCACTACCTCACTTCTGATCCCTGCATGATCAAACTCTTTAGGAAATTCTTTTTTTTTTTTTTTTTGGTTTTTCGAGACAGGGTTTCTCCGTGTAGCTTTGTGCCTTTTCCTGGAACTCACTTGGTAGTCCAGGCTGGCCTCGAACTCACAGAGATCCGCCTGGCTCTGCCTCTCGAGTGCTGGGATTAAAGGCGTGTGCCACCACCGCCCGGCAGGAAATTCTTAATGTGTGAGATTCTGCAGTGGTTAGGAGACCTGAGATGAATCCACTTGAAAACAGTAAAAACTGCCTCTGAAGGACTGTACCCCAACTGGTGTGCTGGTGCTGTGGGCTTCTAGCAGCCCACAGTTGATCTGTTATAGTCCAAACAAGAAAGTTACAGACCACTATGTATATAAGACCAACTAAGAGTTCTTGATTTAAGATAGAGAGCAGGCTCTTACCACAAAGAACTCTTGACCCAAAGCTCAGGGATGCAGCATTTATAAAGGCAAAAACTACAATGACACCATTGTCAGGTTTAGGTCAGGGTAACCTTGTAATAATTACATCACTTCCCCCTTCCCTTTCCTCCCTCAAACTCCCTCTTGAATTGCTTGCTTTTTCTTTATTGTTTTACATGCATGGACACACACACACACACACACACACACACACAACCTGTTAAGTCAGTTTAATGTTTCAGGACAGGTCACTTTTTACTGGATTACCAATTAGGGAGGCTCACCCCTAATTCTCTCTCTCAGCAGTCATTAGTTGTCTATTGTTTTTTGTTAAGGGATGGGACCCCGTGAGATTTCACCCTCTTGCACTAGAATGTCTATTTGTATTGTCATTGTTCAGGTCTTGTTAGGCAGACATATTGTTGATGTATCATAGGTGGAGCCTGTCATGTCTAGGAGACAGAATCTCACAGCAGACTTCCCGATCTTCTGGCTTTAACAATCTTTCCACTCCCTCTTCTTTGATATTCCCTGGCCCCTGGGACCAGGAGTTGTGTTGCAGATGTATCTGTTGGGACTGGGAACCCCACAATAAGTTGATCTTTGCACTATGGCCAGTTGTGGTTTTCTGTACTGGTCTCTATGCACTATGGCCAGTTGTGGTTTTCTGTACTGGTCTCTATCTTCTGCAGAGACGCTTCTTGGATGTGGGATGAGAGCTGCACTCATCTGTGAGTGTAAGTTGTGGAACGTAGTTAGGATTGCACTAGTCTATGTGGCGGCAGTGTGCTTTCTCTAAGATCCGTGACTTCACTAGCCCAGGGAGTTGGCTAGGTTTCCAGGCTTTTCTTACAGAAGGGCAAAGAAATGAGAATGGCTATCAAGAGATAATTAGCAGTATCTGGCCCACACCACATCAGGATGAAAGTTCTTCTGAGCTTGCTCCTTCATCACGTCAGCAGTGTCTAACACAAAATGTACTTTTTTAAAAGACAGTCTCATGACACAGCCTTTACTGGTCTGGAACTGAGAGATCCATCTATCTACCTCCCAAGTACTGGACTTAAAAGGCATGTGCCACCACATCTGGCTACAAAATGTATTTAAGATGGCTAAATCTTTGACGAGGACAGTAGATGCAATTCCAGATGTTTCTAAACAGTAGGATGGATCTTTTTCACCAGAAAAAAGTTAGTTAGCCAGACTATTAGGCTGTTAGTATTAGCAAAATGTCAATCTTCATTTCTATAGAAGTGTAGGATATAAAAAAAATAGGATGTCAACAGATCCTGAGTTGAGAACATCACATAAGAGTGTCATGCAGTAGTATACAGAGCATGTTCAAAGATGTCATTTGCAGAAATGTTGGGATCTGTTTTCTGCCCAGTAACTGACTTCTGTTCAGCTTGTCCCACAGCCGTCACCTCTTACAGACTGTATTTTATGTCCAGGTCACCAGAAATTAAATGTACTTAGACCCAACACTCAGTTGGCAGGAAGATCTCTGATACGCCAGGTGGTGTTTTCAGATCATCCCCAATCATCTAGCTCTTCTGATGCTGGTTGGGTGTTTTTTTTTTTTTTTTTTTTTTTTTTTTTTTTTTTTTTTTTTTGGGGGGGTTTTGTTTTTAGCTTCTGTTGATCTCCTGGGATCCAATACTGTTCTCTCCTTTATATCTTTCACTGAACAGAGTGTCATTTTCTTTAGTACCTATAAACTTCTCTGAAGTCCTCAAGAAAAAGGAGTCTTCTTGACCTTTGTAAATGTGATTTTATTTCAGTCATATTTTTGCAATTTATTATTTATATGTGTGTGTGAAAGAGACACATACACTCACAGAGGTCAGAGTACAACTTTTAGGAGTTAGCTCTTTCTTCCCACCACGTGGGTCCCCAGGATCAAAATCAGGTTGTGGGGCTTGGTAGCAAGTACCTTTACCTGCTGGGCCATCTTGTCAACCCATTATCAATTTCATTCTTTTTATAAAATGTATTTTATTTTTAAGAAAGTGTGCATGTGTGTGTGTGAGGGGTATGTGTGCATGCATGTGAGTACAAGTGTCTGTGGAAGCCAGAGGTGCAGGGTCCCCTAGAGCTGGGAGTACAGGCAGTTTTGCGCTGCCTATGTGGGAGCTGGGAACAAACTTGGTTCTCTGAAAGAGCAGTATACACTCTTAATTACTAAGTCATTTCTCCAGGCCCATCAATATCATTCTTAAAAGTAATATCGAAGACTTTGTAGAATGAGATAGAATAAATACTTCAGAAGAAAGTGAAGTAACCAGACCTGCTTATATAAGACACAGTAACACTTAAGTGGTTTGATGAAACAAACAAGACATAAAATCACTCACATATCAATGGCTTAGAAATTTACTAAAGACACAATCTGAGACAATGTGAACATTAAACCATGATAATGAATAATAAACTGAAAACATTATCCTCTGAATCCGGTGAGGGTGGAATATGGGTGTAAGAGGTAAACATATCTTCCTACATGTGGGTGTAAATTAAAAAGGAAATGGAAAAATAACTCTGTAGCATAAGAAGCCTGTCAGAACCATTGTGACCATAGTAACAGTCTTAAGTAGCACTGAAATTGCATTACTACCTGAGAGAATGCAGGGAACAGCTTTACTATTGTATATTCAAAAAGATGCAAATTAAGTCAACCCAATCACTGACCTATGAACTTCAAAAGAGCTGGATATGGGGGCACTCACCTTTAATCACAGCACTTGGGATGCAGAGCCAGGTGGATCTCTGGGAGTTTGAGGCCAGACTACGCTAAATAGTAAGTTCCAGGCAAGTCAGGAATACATAGAAATTGTTTCCAAACAAAAACAAAAACCCTGCAACAACGAAAACTTTTGGAAATTATAAGGGAACTAGAAGACAAAACACTGGAATAGCTAATTTAGATCAGATCCTTTTACTATAAAGGACAGCAGAGCAGCTGAGAAAGACAGCTGGAACTTGATAATTAAATAGTAGCAATGTGTCAGTGTTTTTGATGGTTGGTTATGTAGAAAAATACCTGGTTTACATAAAACCTATATGAATGTGTATCTGGGGTGATGGGATGTAAAGTGACCACTTCTCAGGAAAACAGTTTTTTGTAACTTCTATAGATGATCAAGATAGTTAAAAATAAAATTTTATTTGAATAAGACTTTACTTTATCAGTCCTTTTTTCTTTCTTTTTCTTAGAGAGGAGGTAGGGAGTTTTCCCAACAAGGCTGGCCAGATGGGAAACATCATCTTCTCCAGTTGGGCCTCAATAATTTGAAAATAAAATGCTTACTATGAAGTCATCTGCATCAGGCTGAAAGTAGACCCTTCAGAGCAAGTGTGATTCTTGGTGAGTTCCATGCACTAGACACCTCCATGCCAGGTACTGCAAATGTCACTGACTGAGGGACCTCTGCAGAGCTTCATACATCTTTTGATCCTGTGAGGATAGAAAATACCACATAGTGCTGATCAATCAGTTATGGGATGGGAGGTATAACCGGCAAGCTCCTATATTGAAGCCCTGACCCCTAGTACCTCTGAGTGTGGCTGCCCCTGGAGACAGGGTTTCTACAGAGGTGTTAGGTTAAAATAAAGCAGTGATGGTGGGCCTTGGTCCCAAAGGACTGCGGTTACTGTACAAGAGGAAGTTTGGACACAGAATGCACAAACGGAAGGACTGTGAAGACAGGACCAAGAGGACACCTGTGGGGACAGAAACCTCAGAACTCTGACAAGACATCTTGATCTTAGATGTCTGGTCCAGACCAGTGAGAAAACACAATCTCTGTTGTTTAAGATGCCCGTCTAGGGCCCTTGGTTACAGCAGCCCTAGCTGCTGGACCCAGAGATTCTGCCTTGCTCCTGCATCTGGAGTCTGTACATGCTCCTTTCTAGGATACGTCACAGTTTCCATCACTGTCCAGGGAAGTTTGCAAACCAGGTCAAGAGATGTTTGCATCTGTAAACGACCCTGAATCCGGATGGAAACAGGAACCAAAAGTAAAGGCTTCTAAAGTGTCTTAACATTCCAAGAAACTGCCAGAATGGCTCCCAACATGACTGCTCCAGTTTCCAGTACAATAAACGAGACTTCTAGCATCACATCCTCACCTCCCTTGCTGTGGCTAATCTTTCAAATGTTGTCAATCCAGCAAGTCTGTAGTGGAAGCTCACTGTTGCCACACTGACCTTTCCAGTGTTAGATGGCAATGCCACTCCTGCCTGTTTATCCCAAAGAAAAACTTAAAATGTGTTCTGCTTTATTTCCAGCTATTTAGAATCCATCCTAGGGCCAGCAAGATGGTTCCGAAGATGAAAGCACTTACTGCCAGATCCAACAACCCAAGTTCAATCCTTAGACTCCACTGAGAGGAAACAAGAACTCTCAAGTTATCCTCTGATTTTTGCTTGCATGTGTGGTACAGATATGCCCCCTCCCCCAAAGTAAATGTAAAAAATAAAAGAAAAATCGATTTCAAAAGCCAATTGTGCTAGGTGTAATGATGGCTCATGCCTACAATCTCAACACTCAGGAGTCTCGAGCAGAGGATCATTATGAACTCAAGGCAGCCTAGGCTACAGTGAAACCCTGTCTCAAAATCCAGAGACAGACTGAGAATGTAGCTCGTTTGGCAGACTGATTGCCTGGTATACAAACAGCCCTGTTTCAACCTCTAGCACCACATAAAGCCAATTGTGGTGGTATATGTCTATAATCTCATCACTGGGAGGTAGAGACAGGAGGATCAGAAACTCAAAGCTATCCTCAGCTAGACAGGAAGTTTGAGATCAGCCTGAACTGTCTCAAATTAACAAAAAAATTAGAACAACACACATCCCCCAAACATAAACAAACAACAACAAAAACCTGGAGTAAACAAAGCTAATTGCATTAAATTTCTCTTCTGGATAGGTAAAGTGGTCAGAAGTGTTAAAAATACATAATATGCCTGGTGGTGGGAGCGCACGCCTTTAATCCCAGCACTCGGGAGGCAGAGCCAGGCGGATCTCTGTGAGCAAGGCCAGTCTGGGCTACAGAATGAGTTCTAGAAATGGCGCAAAACTACACAGAGAAACCCTGTTTCGAAAAAACCAATTACTTAGGCCAGGAAGGTGGCTTAGTGGATGAAGGCAGCTGCTGCCAAGCCTGGTGACCTGAGTATAATCCGAGGCCCCACGTGGTAGGAGAGGACTGACTCCAGCAGGTTGGCATGAGTGCATGGGCAGATGCACCAACACAAAATAAGTGTGAAAAACAAACCATATAAAACTTTGAGAGGAAAAAGAATCTCTCCTATACTGTAACCTCTCCTTCCGATAATGTTTCCATATACATTTTCATTCTGGAAATACAGGCACAACTACAACTAATTATTTCATCCTTTAACAAAATAGCGTATAGAGACACATTCCTATGCTTCTTATTTAAGAATAAGTTTGGGAGATGTTTTGTGGTCTTTCAAGTAGCTATACCATTTCATCATACGAACATTGAGGTTTTGGTCTGCTATTATATGTGCCAGTGAAGAGGACTCTTGTGGCACATGTCTATAATCCTGCCATTTGGAAGGCTGAAGCAGGAGGCTCATGAGTTTGAGGCTAGCTTGGGATACACAAAGAGACTATCCCTAAATAAAAAAATAAATAAAATAAACTAATAAAATTTCTAAGTTCTTATCCACTGATGTAATTTCCCATCTCTTTTCTAGACACTGAAGAATGTTTCTCACCTTTACTGATATAGATGGTTTTACTTTCCTGAAAGCGTCTTCAAAATGCTTATGGCTGACCTTGAGCTCACCTGTGGAGGAAATGCATCAATACACGCCTCAGTATAGTCCATTAACTTGAAAGACAGGAAAACTGAGACAGGTGATCAGATGGAACCTATTCAAGTGCATTTACTATGCCCCTCTCCAGCCCTGCCTCAGTGAGAACCTCTCCGTTGGTTTGAGGAAACAGGACTGCTACTGGGAGTCACCGTCTCTCAGAAATGCTGGGATGGAAGAAAAATAGTTGAAGTCAAGCCGTGCATGCTGCTCATACTGTCAGAAATGACCAGTGTGGTCTCAGGTAAAATTAATAAGAGATTATAAGAAGAGATGGTCAATAGAACTAGAAATAACCAGGAACCTGTATTATTATCCAAGGGTATGTTCTTGAATACAAAGTCACACTACTGAATAACAAAGGCTAAACATTCTCAAAGACAAAAATACTAAGAGTACACATATGTATATGTATACTCACAAAACTGGATTAGACAGGGTTGTAATTTTTATAAGGTTAGGTGATAAAATAGCTAAATGTTAAAATATAACTTGGTTTACAATGTTAACATGATAACTTGAGTGATGACAATTTATACTCAAAACAGTAAACAGATATTAGGATAATAGATTTACCTAAAATAAGGTAATAGATGTTGCTGAGCATGTCACTGAGATGTTAGACAGCAGAGTTAGCTGTGGTTTGGGTAAGGTATTAGGGTAAAGTCTCTAAAGGACAGAGAGCTAAAAATGAAAGCCACAGCAAAGCAGAGAAGGCAGAATTTGTTACATGTGCACACAAACAACAACTGGAGAAATGAGTGGCAACTCCAATACATGAGAAAAGGCCTGTTAATTTTTAGTCACCAAACATACCCTAAGAAAGTGATCAGATTGTCGGGCGGTGGTGGCGCACGCCTTTAATCCCAGTGCTCGGGAGGCAGAGCCAGGTGGATCTCTGTGAGTTTGAGGCCAGCCTGGTCACCAAAGCGAGTTCCAGGAAAGGCGCAAAGCTACACAGAGAAACCCTGTCTTGAAAAAAACAATAAAGAAAAAAAAAAAAAAAAAAAAAAGAAAGAAGAAAAAGAAAGTGATCAGATTCTCAGATTCAGCTTACAAAGCAGCATAACGTGATTTTGGATTTGGTGGCGTGGAGGATTGGGAGCAAGGAAGATATGACAGAGTCTCATCATATGACCCATGAACTTAAGACCCTTCTGCTTTGGTTTCTTAAGTATGAAGATTACAGGTACACAACCAAATGTGGCTCTGATTTTTGTTTATAAAATGTTCTAAGTTTGTCTATTATCATTAACTTCCAAAAGGAACAGAATACAGCTTATAAAAAAAGAAGTTTCGACAACTGAATCTAACCATTATCTAGCAAACAAAACAAAAATCAAAAACACCCCCCAAAATACCTTTTCTAATAAATATATGCATGTGTGCCAATAAATCTATGCTAAGCATATGTTGCCATAACAATATTTAGCTTTAAGATTGTGGAGGTGGGCAGGAGAGACGACTTAGTGTTAAGAGTGGATACCGCTCTTGCAGAGGACCTGAATTCAGTTCCCAGTACCCACGTCAGGGGGCTCACAACCACCTGCAACTCCAGCCCCAGGGGATCTTAATGCCCGTGTGGTCTCTGAAGGCACCTGCATTCATGTGCACATTTCTCCCTCATCCAACCCCCCATAGACACACATATACACATAATTAAAAGGAGACCAGTACACACTTGAAGTTCCAATGAGTGTACATCTGCACAGTGCCAAGCACCTCAGAGACACCTCGGCAAAGTAAAGGCTACTTCTGTACTGCGCATGGCAGGAATACAGGTCATAAATGAATCTTTTCTGGCCACACATACTCAAATAGTAACATCAAAAATAGTATTGAAATGTGAAGTAAACAACAAGCATGTTGAAAAGGCACCATATCATCCATAAAGGAATACATGGATTTTGTCTTTGGGCTATCTGGCTTTTGTGATGGTGGGGAAAGAATCCTGAGCCTTGCACATGCTAAGAAAATTCTCCATCACTGAGAGATAAAAGTTGCCATCTGACTTTATATTTCAAAGGAAAATCTTGGTATTTAGAAAATTAGGTATTTCTTAATCTTTCCAATTTAGGTTGAATTTTAATAGGCAAGTGGGTTTTACCTTAGCAAAAGAATTAAGATTTTCCAAATTGACAAGATACAATGCTGCTTACTAGAGAGATACTAAATAATGACTATTATGTCAACAAGAGTTTACATAATATTCCACAACACTTCTAAAGGTCTCATCAAAACGGTCATTGTTATTACATACTGTTTTAAAAAAAATGCTAGAAAAGCATCATTTTAAAGGGCAGCAGGGCTTTTAAATATCCAGAATGATAAACTAGACTGGAAAGAGATCCCAGAGAGCCTCATACCTATTCCAACTGCACTCTTCTGTCCTGTTATTTCTTGTCTCAGGGCACAGAGGGAAGCTTCTCGGACCAAAGCAGAGAGGTCTGCACCCCTGTAATAAAAGAAGTGTTCTTGTGTATTCTTAGGTATTCTAAAAGATGTTCAATTATAATATACTTAACAATGAGGAAAAAGGACAATGAATGATGGTGGGACAAACTGACTAGGATCAAGAGGAAAGAGCTTTTAACTTTCACTTAGAGAATTTTTTTATCTTTGGAAGAAAGGGATTTGGGGAAGGTGTGATACAATGAAAAATAAAACTGTCCTTCCTCTTAGCCACAGATACTAATGTTAATATAAAATATCCATCCAGAGGCTAGGGTACAATGACCTGAGTTCAATTCCTGGAAACCATATTAAAAAAAAGAAGAAGAAGAAGAAGAAGAAGAAGAAGAGGAAGAGGAGGAGGAGAAGGAGGAGGAGGAGGAGGAGGAGGAGGAGGAGGAAGAGGAGGAGGAGGAAGAGGAAGAGGAAGAGGAGGAAGAGGAGAAAGAAGCCCAGTCAAAGACAGACAGGGAGATCCCTGGAGTTTACTGATGAGTCAGCCCAGGCCAATAGGCATGGGCTCCACAATTTAAAACAGCAACAAAACCCTCCCTGTCTCAGAACACAGTGGCTTCTGAGGAACAACACCTAAGCACCTAAGTAGTTTCTCCTCTGATCCTCACAGGCATCTGCACATGCCTGGATGAACATGTATACAAACACACACATACACACACACCATCCAGTTAGTAGAAACTTTACACATACAAAGCTGAGTGGACAGACACAGACACCAAGGTTTCATTTGTGTAATTATTCCAAGTAATAAATATTCCAAGTAATAATCACAGGCTGGGCCAGCATAGTCCTAAGAGGTTAATAAAAAAATCAGTGTTGACTGGAGCTTTCCTATACTCAGCTTTAACATGATCCACAAAGATTCTTAAGAGTGTGAATTTTGGAACTAAAACCTTCAGGTATCAAATATTCAAATGTCTATGTTACCATTCAAGACTAGGTCTTGGAAGTAAGTTTACACTGTTGAGCAACAGCCCTGAAACCCTCAACGATGAAAATACTGACTTATTTAGCTTACTTTTTTGTGGGAAGTCCAGTATTATTTGGCCTTGCTCTAGAGGCAAATACCAAGTAGCAAAGGTGTTAGGGACAAACAACAGAGCTTTAAAATTACAGAGCGGCTGGAGCGTCTCTAAACCACAACAAGAATAAACAAAAGCCGAAGGCAGGCTCAATGTGCACATGTATGCAGAGCACACAGTCTTGCAGATTAACCTCTGTTGTACAGATGTACCTAAGGAATATGGTATCCAGTGAGAAACACATGCTTTACATATTCTCAAAGTAGAACTAACAGTGAAGGGTAACAATGTGGTCAGGGAAGCTTGAGTGCCAACAGAAACAGTCTATGGAACAGTCTCAGAGGAATTCAGGCAAGCTGTCCTCTGAGAAGGAAGCAGCAAGAACCAGCCAGGCACTACATAAGATGCTACACAGGAAACCTCATTAGCTTCTACAATTTCCAACAACCTGAGAAATGGGTTTTGTTTTTTTTTTGGCTGATGAAGAAACAAACTATACTCCAGAGGGTTAACAGACCAAAGACTTAAATACTCACGTATAGCAATTACAACGAAGGTCATTGCCAATTGCTTCCAAATTTACATCTTCATCCAGTGGAGGTTTGGTGCCATTCTGAATAAGAGAGAGATGTGAGTTTTGTTTGAGGTGTTAAAGACTCATATACCTCCATGCCACTGGTTCTTAATGAAGAAGAAAGGCCAATGACTAAGGGAATAGAACCAACTCCAAAATCAATGTAGAGTGCTACAGAGTTCAATAAAGGGACATCTGGAGAATTAAGAGCAATGCTGAAGTGTAAGCCTAATAAATCCTTTCCTCCCCAACTTGCTTGTTGGTCATGGTATTTTGACACAGCAATAGAAACCCAGGGAGTGGAATGTTGTGGTTTGAAAAAAAAAAAAAAAAGGTCCCCAAAGGGAGTGGCACTATTAAGAGGTGTGGCCTTGTGTGGAGGAAGTATGTCACTGTAGGGGTAGGCTTCTTTTCTCAAGCTTCACTCAGTGTGATAGTCAGTCAACTTCCTGTAGTCTCTGAGTCAAGATGTAAGGACTCTCAGCTCCAGCACCACATCTGCCTGCATGCAGCCATGCTCCCTGCCATGATGATAATGGACTGAACCTCTGAAACTGTAAACGAGTCACCTCAACTAAATGTTTTTATTTATGAGTTGCCATAGTCCTGGTGTCTCTTCACAGCAATAAAAACCCTAACTAAGATAGAGACAGGGTTTCTCTGTGTGTCCCTGGATGTCCTAGAACTCACTTTGTAGACTGGGTTGGATTCAAACTCAGAGGGATCTGCCTGAGTCTTCCTCCACGGTGACTCTCACTGTTTTTAAAATGTTGAAAAATCAAATTAGTATCTCATCTACAGAAGAGTCCTATAATTCTGTGATATAATTGGGAGGACAGAGGGAAAGTTGTTTATGTAGTGCTGGTGATTATACCACAGTGATTTATAATGTAGAAGGACTGGAACATTCCAAGTGTCACCAAAGTGGGACAATCATCCTTGTCAACATCACCATGGTAAACATCTTCAAACATTACTAGAAGAGATTGAGTTGGGGGCTGGGAGCCACCCCAGTGGGCAGGAGCTGCTATGAGAGGCTTTAATATTCAAAAGAATCTTCCAACCTAACCTCGACTGTCACACAGCACACAGAACCTCCCATACATATTTCGTATGCCATTAGAGACTTTTACCTGAAACCTAGCACTCTGGAAGTAGAGGGAAGAAGATTGCTGAGTTTGAGGCCAGCCTGGTCTACAGAGTGAGTTCCAGGATAGCCAGGGCTAAAAAAAGAGAGTTAATTATGAAGGCCAGGCATGGCAGTGCATGCCTTGAATCCTAGCATTCAGGAGGCAGGCAGGCAGATCTCAGTGAGTTCAAGGCCAGCCTGATCTATGTTGCAAATTCCAGGCCAGTCCAGGCTATGTAGTGAGACCTTGTCTCAATAAGAACAAAACTAACGATGCTAACTCGGAAAACAGACGTCATTATGAAGACTTCAAATCTCAATGTGTCTCTGAATGTTCCTGATGGACCCGTATTTACTTGCTTTACTGCCTCCAAAACTTCCTACTCCATTCAGACAAGATCTGATGATCAAAGACTTAAAGACACGGGGAACATGATTACTGTGATATCTGATAACACTGGTTAACACTAATTCCAATCCTTCATTTAGTTTACCTTCATTTTGACTAGGAAAAATGAGAATGGATAGTATGTTCAGTGGTCAAAACCAGACTACTTTGGGAGATGGAGGCCTGATAAAACATTTAAGCCATAGAAAGAGAGTACTCAGCTAACCTAATTACTAAATGGTGTAACTTTAAAAGCAATATGGGCAGGGCTGGAGAGGTGGCTCAGTGGTTAAGAGCACTTACTCCTCCTGCAGAAGACCCACATCAGGAGGCGCAGAACTACAGTCACTCCAGTCCCGAGGATCTGATACCTTCTGACCTTATTGGGCAACTGCTTACATGTAGTGTGCATAAATTCATGCAGATACACATATACATAAACAAAATACAAACATTTTTAAACACTACAAACATAACAAAAAGGTCATTTCTTTTACTCACTTTTGTGATAGTCTTCAATATGGCAACACGGTCTGCCGGGGGTGGCAAACCTACAAAGAGTGTTTTGTCCAGCCGGCCTGGCCGCAGAATGGCAGGGTCAATGATATCTAGAGAAGAGAATAAAACAGAAACAAGTAAAATAGAACAGTTTTTGTTGTTGTTGTTGTTTTTTAATGTGATTAGTAAAAGACAGAGTTCTTTTGGAAAAAAAGGTAAAAACGTGCTCAACTGGGTATTATTAAAGTCAAATGTTCTGGGGCTGGGACAGTGTCTTAGTTGGTAAAGTGTTTACAATGCAAGAATTAGGACCTAAATTCAAATCCCCAGAACTCACATAAAACGCAAAGTATGGCAGCAAATGACTATAACATCAGCACTGGAAGGCAGAGATAAGAGGATCCCGGTCAGCCAATCTAGCCATAGTGAGTTCCTGGTTTAGTGAGAAATCCTGTCTCAAGAAACAAGGTGAAGACTGAGGAAGATATACCCTATGTTCTCCTCCACATACATGCATGCACACTTGCATACAGATTTCATGTACACATACCCCTCCCACACAAATCAAAAGCTACTACTTATCAAAACATATCCAACTGTCTTATGTTCCTTTGTGTTCCTGGAGGCTCTTAGTAGCTACAACACAGGGCTGAGCATCATACTGCTACAACACTGAGGTTAACTATAAATTTTCTGACTTCTCCACCAAGAACCCATTTGTAAGCCAAATCTTTTTCAACACCAAGACAATGAGCATAAGAAGTACCAATGGTTAAAACCAGTGTTTATGTAGGCAAATTTAAACACACACACACACACACACACACACACACACACACACACACACACACGGAAAACTCTATTGCATCCACTTACATTTCATTCTTTCTACTATTCTTTGCTGATGTTCATTTTTTCCCTTGTTTTCCCCCAGTACAGGGCAAGCTGAGAGCCTTCTGTATGCTAAAAAGTGCTATACTACTAAGTGAATTACATCCCCAGCCCTTCTTTTGCTATTCTTCTGGAGTCTTGGCTTATGGCAGATTTTCTTAGTTCTTTACCTAAGAATGTATTCTGAAATACATGTTTGTTGGAGACAAATACATGTTCTGAGATGACAGTTTTTTCAGCTCTTGAAAAGTATTGTAACACTTCTCTCTAGCTTTTATTATCTTTTGATATAAATCTGCTGTCATTTAAATTTCACAGTGTACATGCATAAATGTAGGCAAAAACTCAACATACATAAGAAGCACAAAAAATGTGGGGGTTTAGTGGGGGAATTGTGGCACGTGCCTTTAATCCTAGCATCCGGAAGGCAGAAGCACGTGGATCTCCGTGAGTTCGAGGCCAGCCTGGTCTATAAAGTGAATTCCCGGACAGCCAAGGCTGCTTCACAGAGAAACCTTGTCTTGAAAAAACAAAAACAAGCAAACAAAAAAAGTGGGCTTTTTTTTTGTAGCCCAGTGATTGATAGAGTACTTGTTTGTTATGCACAAGAACCTGGGTTTAACTCCCAGCACTGGGGGAAAAAAAATAAATAAATAAATAAAAAAAACTAGGCAGAAAATAATTATAGACATCAAAATAGTCACATTAGACAATGAAACAGAACGGCCAAAAGGTCATGAATACAACTGAAAAAGACTCGGACAATCTATCTGTAAATATATGCAGTAAACTGACACAGCAGGGTTTGCTATAAGGGAAAAAGGAGTGGATGAGATATAACAGAGCAGAGGATAAACACAAATGCATGAGAGGGCAAACACAGGTAAACTAAGATTCATCAGCCACTCAACATAGGGCAAATCAGTACAGAAATGTTAAACAGAATACTATGTTTTACAACTAAGAATAAAGAACTGGAGAGTAAGGAACTTTTAAGATGACACAAGAAACCTATCAGGAAAGATAAAATGTATATAAATACTCAGAAGATGATTTAAAGAAAATTTAATGACACTGAAGGGCCTATTATTCTCTAATCTACTGAAATTAAATAAAAAACAAAATTGCTTACAGTACACAAATATGAACAGTGTTATATAGCCCATTAATGATAGAATATGCTGCTACAGAAGGCTGGAAGACAATCTTTTTGAAATCTGCTAGGAAAAAAATGTATATGCTCAAGAAAGGTAGTGTATGATCATATTTAAATAAAGGTTTTGTCTTGAAAGACTATAATCTTATGATCAATCATTATTCCTGTGATAGTTTGAATAGGTATGGCCCTCATAGACTCATGTGCCATAGAGAGTGGCACTATTAGGAATTGTGGCCTTGTTGGAGTAGGTGTGGCCTTGTTAGAGAAAGTGTGTCACTGTTGGGGCAGTCTTTGAGGTCTCATATATGCTCAAGTCACACCAAGTACAGCACACACTTCTTCTGCTATCTGTGGATCAAGATGTAGAACTCTCAGCTCCTTCTCCAGCACACACTGCCATGCTTCCCACCATGATGGTAATGGACTAAACCTCTGAAACTATAAGCAAGATCCAATTATATGTTTTCCCTTTATAAAAGTTTTTGTGGTCATGGTGTCCCTTCACAGCAATAGCAACCCTAAACAATTCCCAATACTAGTATTGTAGCATTGTAATTGCTCACGACCTGCTAACATTATCAACAACACTCAGATTGTAAGACAATCCTGCCAAGTAGGTACTTTCCTCTGACAGTCACTAAGAAGCAGTAATATATAGTATAGTATGTAGTATACCATATATGCATACACACACACACAAACAACCCTGCGGTATACTATATATGTTGGAAATGTAAATGTAATCTTGGAACCTGGAAGGTCGAAGCAGGAAAATTTTGAATTTAAGGCCAGCATGGACTACATAAAAAGATTCTGTCTCAAACAAAACAAAATAAGGCAAAACCATAAAAAGTACAAGTACTTGCTCTGCTCCTGCTCCCAGCACACACACTCAGACCACTTTTAGGGTCAAAAGTGTGCATTATGCCAGGCATGGTGGTCCACGCCTGTACTCTCCGCACTCAAGAAGCTAAGGTAGGAAGACAGATGGCTCAAGGCCAACCTGCGTAGCAATATCCTGTCTCCAAAAATCAAATAAACACACCAGAAACAGTGAGGAGTGTGGTACAAGGATTCGCTGATAAGAAGACCACTTTATTAGGGTTGTTCTAGTTTGTTTCTATCGCTGTGATAAGCACTAAGAGTAAAAAATGACCAAAAGCAACTTAGGGGAAAAAAGTCTTTATTTGGCTTACACTTAATGCTGCTAATGGCTTGCTCACTGGTTCATATTCAATCAGCTTTCTCTTTTTCTAAAGATTTATTTATTTTTATTTTATATGCTTTTATTTATTTTTTATTTTTATTTATTTTGTTATTTGAGACAGGGTTTATCTGTGTAGCTTTGGAGCCTGTCCTGGAACTCACTCTGTAGACCAGGCTGGCCTCAAACTCAGAGATCCGCCTGGCTCTGCCTCCCGAGTGCTGGGATTAAAGGCGTGCGCCACCACTGCCCAGCTTTATTTTGTATGTTTTATGAAGGTTTTCCCTGCATGTATACATGTGCACCGTGTATCTCTGGTACCCAGAGACCAAGAGAGAGCATAGGATCCCCTGAATTGGAGTTATAGATGGTTGTGAGCAGATGTAGGTGCTGGGAACTGAATCCATGTCCTCTACAAGAGCATCAAAAGTGCCTTTAACCTCTGAGTCATCTCTCCAGCCCTAGTTTTCTTTATCTACCTGCCCAGGGAGGCTGCCTCTCATGCCAACACTCAAGATAATCTCTTACAGACAATGCCAGAGACTAATCTTATCTGAGCAACTAATCATTCAAGTCAAGTTCCTTTTTCTTCCCAGGTGACTCTAGGTTGGGTCAAGTTGACAACAAAAACAACCAGCACAAAAGTCAACAGAGAAAAAACAATTTCAGGAGAATCAGAAAATAATTTTTAAAATTTATTTATTTTTATGTGCATTGGTGTTTTGCCTGCATGTGTGAGGATGCTAGATCCCCTGGAACTGGAGCCACAGACAGTTGTGAGCTGCCATGTGGGTGCTGGGAATCGAACCCTCATCCTTTGAAAGAACAGCCAACGCTCTTAACCACTGAGCCATCTCTCCAGCCCCCAGAAAATATTTTTTTAATTTAAAAAGATTTATTATTATTATTTTATGTGTACAATGTCTTGTCTGCAAATATGTCTGCATTACATGCTTGCAGTGGATCCCCTGGGACCGGAGTTACACACAGTTCAGAACACTCACCCACAAAACACCACAAAACTCAGATCACTAGAGGCCAAGCATTAGTGGCAGATATCTTTAATCCCAGCACTTGGGAGAAGGAAACAGGAAGTGATATAGCTGGGCGGAGAGAGGAAGTGATAAGGTGGGGTAGAAGCAGGAACTCTCTGGTGCCTGGCTGGCTGCTCTGCTTCTCTGATCTTTCAGCTTTCACCCTGATATCTGACTCTGGGTTTTTATTAAGACCAATTAGAATTCGAGCTACACACAAGAGCTATTTCAGGTTATATTTCACTTTATGAATTCATTTGTGTAATGTTCTTCTTTCTTACCTGGCCTATTAGTGGCAGCCAAAATAAAAACTTGCTGACGTGTTTCCAACCCATCCATCTCCGTAAGCAGCTGATTCACCACACGGACACTAGCACCTGCCTACAAAATAAATAAATAAATAAATAAATAAATAAATAAAAATCTAGTTCCATCACCTTCAACATAAAGCAAGCAGCCTCCTTCCTCCATGTTTCCTCTGCACAGAATACATTTACTAACCTGAATGAGAACTTTCTGTTGAAGAAAGATTATAGTGACTGAGCAGTAGCATGAACCCAGAAGTCCCAGGTACTCAGAGGCTAAGGCAAGAGATCACCTAAGTCTAAAAGTAGAGGGTCAAACTGAGCAACCAAGAGGCTCTGCATAGAAATATAAAATAAAGAGAGAGAGAAAGGAACAAGGTATGGACCGGAGGAGGAAGTGAAGAAGGAAAGAAGGAAGAAAGGCAGGCAGGCAGGCAGATGGGCACCAATGACTATTTCTTAAAGTGTCACAATATATAGATACTGTGCAAAACACATCGTCAGTGGATTCCCCAGCAAAGCTGTTATTATTCAGTTAGGATGAAAAAACCTGAAGCTTAGAAGAGGTTATTTGCCTCAGGTCTTAGCTCTACATAATGAGAGAGATGAAACTCACACTGAACTGTACGATTCTGAACTTTAGTAGTTACCATGAACCTCCATCTGGGCAAATCTAAACTCAGCTTCTGAGCTCTAGATTTCTGACTGTGTCAATGGTCCTACATCTTTCAATGCAATACATACAGGAACATTGAGTACATTAAAATTTTTTTTTTTATCTTTTTCTTGAAATGAATGGTACAAAGTATGGCTATTCAGGGCAACACCCAAGAGAATGATTCAGGAAATAAGCACAGGGTTACACAGATATGGAAACATGGCAATAGAATACATAGACAATGAAAGAAATGAGAACGTGGTGCTATGGATGTTTCATTATTAATTGCCTTTCTTCAACATAAATTTATGTATAGACACAGCAATGTGCTTAAACACACACAGATTCTTTGAAATGGGTGCATTTGTGGAGACTTATTATTATTCTCTGGTACACAGTACTAAATAATTAAGACATTAATAGACTCATAATCTAGACTCAATAACATCAAGAATCACTAGATTTTAGCCATGTGGTATTGCACGACTTTAATCCTAATACCCAAGAAGCAGAGGAAGATGGATCTCTGTGAGTTTGAGATCAACCTGATCTACACAGCTGTTGTGAAATATTCCTTTACACTGTATCAAGATGTGTCACCGTGATTAGTTTAATAAAGAGCTGAACAGCGAATAGGTAGGCAGGAAGAGGTTAGGCAGGACTTCTGGGACTCAGAGAAAAAAAAAGGGCAGGGTCACCAGCCAGATGTGGAGGAAGCAACATGAGCAGTATGGAGAGATGAGGTAATGGGTGACAGAACACAGATTAAAACAAATGGGTTACTTTAAGTTCTAAGAGCTAGTGGGACAAGCCTAAGCTAAGGCTGAGCTTTCATAATTAATAAGAAGTCTCCATGCTGTTATTGGGAGCTGGCGGTACAGAGAAAGACTTGATACACACAGTGGATTCCAGGACAGCCAGGGCTACACAAAGAAACCCTGAATTGAAAAGAAAAAAAAAGGAAAAAAAAAAAAAGAACTCCTAGGTTCAAAAGGAAATTGTGAGGCCGCACAAACGTGAGAGTGTGAGTTAGGACCCAGCACCCACATCAGAGCTGAGTGTGGCAGCACTGGAAGGGGACACAGACAGAGTTCACAGGCCTTGCTAACCACCAATGGAGCTCAAGTGCAGTAGGAGACCCTGTCTCAAAAGGAGTGAGTCAAAGAGTGAAGGAGCAGGACACCTGACATCCTCCTCTGGCCGCTGTATGTATGAACTGTATGTATGAACACACATACATAGGCATGCACAACAGCACACAAGTAGCATACATCACACACACACAACACATACATACAAAAATAAAATTTAAAAATGATCCTCCTTAACCAAGAGAAAAACTACAGAATCCAGACAGGATGTAGACCTTGTAATAATAAGCTAAAATTACAATACTCTGTAACAAAATAAAGGTAAGTAATTAGACTGGAGAACTGATGTAAGCATGCAAACCCAGAAAAGGGACTAATTTCACTACATATAAGAAGCTCTAATCAAGGAGTAAAAAGGCCAAAGTGTATCTGATATTACCAAGTAAGTTAGAGAGGACAAAATACAAATTTACTGAAAATGGTCAATCTTCTAGGAAATCAAGAACATGTCCACAAAATATGTTTTGTTAATGTAATTGACAAAAGGTGTGGGAAATGGTTAATAAACACACTGTTCTTGGTTATTACATGCCTGACAGATTCTTTGAAATATGACCTTGTACTTACTATATTTCACTAAGTCTAATGTACATACATCTTCAGCCATGATTCATGCTTCCCAAATTCTATCCCACATTACTTGTATATATGCCCAAAGACAGCAGATACAAATGTCTGAGAAAGTTCTGTTTGTAAAAGAAACACCTAGAAGACATATAAATATCTAAAACAAGACACTATCAAGTAAATTCTGCTATAGGTAGACTGTGGAATAGTATACAACAGGAAAAAAATAAAATCAAGATAACATAGCCATACTTATATAAAAAAAATCTTTGATATTTACTTCTCGGTCTGATCTTCGAGGACATAAAGCATCCACTTCATCAAAAAATATCACACAGGGTGCTGAGTTCTTGGCTCGTTGAAAAACCTGCCGCACAGCACGTTCACTCTCCCCAACATACTGAATAGATCAGAAAGCAGATAAAATGAAGACAGTTCAACCCTGGGGCTGAGTACCAAATGACAGTAGCTTTATGTTATGTAGATCCTGTGCATTTTTATACTTAGGAATAGTAAACAATTAAAGAAAAAGAGGCCATGAATTTGAGAGAGAGCAAGCAGGGGGAGAGGCACAAGGGAGTGGTTGGACAGAGGAAAGGGAAGAGGTCAGATGTTGTAATTACAGTTTAATTTAAAAAGTGTTAAAAAAATTGAAGTCCTAGATGTCAGAGTTCTAAAAAGCATTTGATTAAACCATGTGCAATTGCTAGTATTAAATCATTTTGACATATAAAAAAAGGCAGCTGTCCTGGATATGGTGGCACACCCCTATAATCTCAGTATTTGGGAGGGTGAAGATAGACATGGAGATCACCAGTTTCAAACCAGCGTGGACAACACAGCAAAGCCGGGTGGTGGTGGCGCATGCCTTTAATCCCAGCACTCGGGAGGCAGAGCCAGGTGGATCTCTGTGAGTTCTAGGCCAGCCTGGTCTGCAGAGCGAGATCCAGGAAAGGAACCAAAACTACATGGAGAAACTCTGTCTCAAAAAACCAAAAACAAACCAAAAACCCAAAACCAAAAAAAAAAAAAAAACTAAAAACAAAACAAAAAACAGCCAGCCTCCAGGCAGTGGTGGTGAATGCCTTTAATCTCAGTGGGGAGGCAGAGATAGGAGGATCTTTGTGAGTTAAAGGCCAGTCTGGTGAGTTCCAGGAAAACCAGAGCTACACATGGAAAAACAAAACAAACAAACAAAAAAGACAGCCAATTACATATTTAATTAAATATGTTGTTTTTATTTACAAAATCAAGACAAGTAGAATATAAAATTTGCATTTAAAAACTGATGCCTACTCTCGTATATAAACAAACAAATATTCTTGCTAAAATAGGAAAAAAAATTATGTAGCAACAGTGGAGTAAGGGTGAATGCACTAAGCATATCATAGATTCATAATGCCTTATTCCATGTTAAATTTAACCTAAATTTAAATAAAAACATTAAGTTCAGCCAAGGAACTATAGCAAACCATAAGTAGCAATATATCAAGACTGAGTAATATGAATTTATATGTAAGGAAAAGGTTTTACTTTTTAGCTGGACATAAAATTTTTCTGACAGGGCTGAGAGTGCTCAAGTAGTACAGCATTTGCCCAGCATGCACAAGGCCCAGACATCATTACAAGAAAAGAAACAAAGTCTCCATAACTAACACTAAGCAAGAGCAGGTTTGGGTTGGGGAGATAAAGACCTTGTGAGTGAGGGTCTGAGACACCCACGTGAAAAAAACAACCTGGTGGCTAGAATTTATAATCCTAACACGGGAGAGGTGGATACAGGGGGATCCTTGGGACTCTCGGTCCTATAATCAGACTCATCACGGTTTATCTTAATTAAAATAAGGGCAGGTGCCACAAAACTTACCATATTTAATAATTCAGGGCCTTTGACGGATATAAAATTTAGTCCAGACTCATTTGCCACAGCCTACCCAGAAGAAACAAAAAAAATACAAATAAGATAAATATAAGGAAAAAACCCTTTTGTATTTATTGGATTGTCAAATATTGAAATATTAAGCCAGATGTGGTGGCATGTATACACCTTTAATCCCAATAATTGGGAGGCAGAGGCAGGCAACACCTTTAGGAGTTGAGGGCCAGTCTGATCTACACAATGAGTTCCAGGTCACTAGACTGAGGTCCTATTTTAAATATTCATTAAAAATTTAAGTTGTAAGATGAACTTTAGAAAGCCACCTTGATATATTTTTAAAACATGCATTCTATTCACTGAAAAATGATTTAGGACTACATTCTAATAAAATTACCAGTGAACAACACAAGATTATACAATGTAATGGGATTTTTGGGTCAAAGTCTCATGTGGCCTATGTTGGCCTTGAACTCACTGTGTAGCAGAGGATAACAAATTCCTGATCCTCTTGCCTCTAGCTCCCAAGGACTGGGATTATTGGCATGTGCAACTATATCCATATTACCATAAAGTACAAAACATCTCTATGGCAAAATATAACCCAGACCTTAAACACCTTTTCAATTTCTTATGACATTTACTTATGTCTGTAGATGTATGTGTGGTGTGCACATGCTTCACTGTACTCCTGTGGAGTCAGAGGACAATCTGGAGGAGTCACTTCTTTCCTTCCACATGCGGGTCCTGGGATTGAACTCAGGCCTTCAGGCTTGATGGCAAGAGCCTTAACCCGCTAGCTGGCCATCTCTTCAGCCCAGAGTATTGAAAATATTGTATTCAGGGGCTGGATAGATGGCTCAGTGGTTAAAAGCACTGGCTGCTTTCCCAGAGGACCTGGGATTCCCAGCACCCACACGGCAGTGGGTGTAACCCTCTGTAACTCCAGTTCCAGGGGTTCTGATGCTTTCTTTTGATCTCTCTGGGCCCCAGGCACACATACAGTGCAGATGATACTAAAAAAAAAAATAAAAATCTAAAAATACTGTATTCAGGAAATAATACTAAGCAAGAAAGTTTAAAGACTGTTCATTTGAAGCTAGGTATAGTAATACACATTTATAATCCCAACACTCGGGAGGCAAAGGTAGGAGGGGGATCTCTAAGAGTCTGAGGTCAGCTTGCACTACATAACGAGTTCTAGGCCAGCCTAGATAGGATACAGAACAAGACACTACTCTCTTTAACTAACAAACATTTTCTTAAATAAAATTTTATATTTTAGGAAGATACATGTATTATTGCTATGGTTTAGATATGAAACATCTCCAAAAAGTTTGTATGTTAAAGGCTTGGCTTTCTGCTGACAGGGTTTGGGGAAGTAAATTGGATCCTAAAAGATTTGACCAAAATGATAGATTAACTGTCACATTAATAATTCGATCTTGCTGGGTGGTGGTGGCGCACAACTTTAACCCCAGTACTTGGGAGGCAGAGGCAGGCGGCTCTCACGAGTTTCAAGAGAACCTGGTCTACAGAGAAAATTAAAGGATAGCCAAGGCTACACAGGGAAAAAAATTCCGTCTCATTACTGAGGTAGTGGAATGCTTGAGAATGTAAAAAACATGGAGCCACCAGATACTGGACTAAGGTCTCAGAAATCGTGAGCCAAAATATGTCCCCTCGCCTTTAAGTTGTTTAGGAATTTGATTACACTAACAAAAGCTCATAAACAAATTATCTTGCACATATTGTATCTTGGTACGTATAAAAGAAAAATACCTGGGACTGACTACAAAATGAAACAGTGGTAGCAGAAAGCAGTAGGGTTATAAACGTTTTTTTTTTCTCTTTTCGTAATTTATATTTTCTATTGCAGAAAGTTTTTTTTTAATATTGTAAAGAACACAGTGAAAATGCTCAAGTTATAATAATTAAACAAAAGCAAGAAATAAGCTCAGCTACAACCTAAAGTTATATAGTAATATTGAACAGTATAAAGATTAGAATGGCCTCTGAGCAAAAGTGACTGGTGAGTTCATGAAATGTTCCCTAACTGTGAGACACATAGGCTTTCTGTCCTCAGGGGACAGGACCCTTTTCTCTCTTCTTTCCCAGGAAGGAGGGTGGCACAACAAATTAAAACCATTTTGTTCTAAAGAAGAACAAACAACGTAGAAAGCTTTATTAAAAAACAAAAAACAAAAAACGACTAGTTTTGCTAAAATAGACTTCTAACAGAAAGTACAAAGGATTTATTTCACGATATACTTAACCCTTTACTATCCTACTGAAGGCAGGAATGCAATGCACGCAGCTGAACTTGGACCGTACCTTCGCTAGCAGAGTTTTCCCACATCCAGGAGGACCAGCTAGGAGGATGCCAGCTGGAGTCACCAAACCAAGAGTTCTGAACTGGTCTGGGTTACGTACCGGTGCCTACAAGAAACAATGCCAACAGTGATCCATCACCGGTGTCCACTTTACACTGAATGTTCAAATGTTTCTCATCTTTTATACTCAACCCTGACCACGAGGCCTGAACATGGCAATGCCTGGCTGACCCTTGTTGGAGACATCAGGTACATGGTGACAAATGGGAAAGGCTCTCTTTTTTTCTTTTTTGAAACAGGGTCACACTATGTACTCCTGGTTAGCCTGGATCTCAATATGCAGACCAGGTTGGTCTCAAGCTCAAAGATCCGCCCGTCTCTGTCTCCTAAGAACATGATTACAGGTGTGTACTACCGCATCAAGCCAAAGTCACTATTCTTAAGGAATTTATACATACATGTAAATTATGAAAACATATTAGGCAAAAAACATGATCTTTCATTATTTTTTATATTATGTGTGCCAATGCACATAGATCGGAGGACGAACTCTGGTGTGCTCCTTGTCTTTCACCTTCTTTGAGTCAGGGTCTCGTTTTCTGTTGTGTATTCCTAGCAGGCCTGTCCTAGTCCTACTTCCAGTCCCCCTCTTGGAGTGTTGTGGTTACAAACACGCACTACTGCATCTGGTTTACCATGGCTTCTGGGGATACAAACATAGGTCCTTACCTTTACGTTGCAAAGGCTTTACCCACTGAGCTCTTCCCCCCAAGGCCAAGATAAACTATTTCAATATATTAAAATCAAGTTTTAGAAAATCAACCAAATTTCTAAAGTCCAGGTACAGCTTTCTCCAGGCACTCCCAAGACAAGCAGACCTGCACACGGTCAAATGCCATACATGCCTGTTCTCTGCAATCCTGGTTACTTTCACTTTTGGTAGTACATACCTCTTAAATGGATCATAATTCAATTAAAGTGCTCAGAAAGCAGAAAAGTAAAAGTAAACTAAAATCAATCCAAAGTTTCAAGAGTGTCAAAACTGCCTTGATTCTCCTGAATCAAGAGGCAAGAAGGTGGTTTTCACACAAATTGGTCTTGAATGAAACCTGAATTGTTTTTTTGAACTCACTTTATAGTAACCAAACATAACCAAAATAATGAGTATGAAATGTCTCAAGAGAACAGCACCTCATTGGTGGAACATTTAGACTTAAAAAAGATGACAACAGAGGCTAGATTTCCTATTATAATATTTGAATTGTATCTCAGTAAAACTGTACTTTAAAAGATGTATTTGGGGGCAACAGAGATGGCTCTGTGGTTAAGAGCACTTATTGCTCTTGCAGAGAACCTGGGTTCATTTCCCAGCACCCACAAGAGGTGGTTCTCAACAATCTATAAATCTAGTTCCAGAGGATCTGATACTTTCTGACCTCTGCCAGTACTAGGCATGTACACGTACCCACATATACATACAGGCAAAACACTCATACACATAAAATAAAAAATTAAGTAAATTTTTTTAAAATAATATAATCTGGTAGACATGCATGCAGGTTTTTTCCTAGATCTTAACTCATGACCAATGCCAATGACACTGCTAGCTGATATACCTACCAATATTGCCATTATGAGCTCTTCTCTAATATCTTCCAGGGCACCAATATCGGCCCATGTCACATTAGGGACAGTTACAAAGCCTTCCCTTTTGGCAGAAGGCTGGACTTCCGCTAGAGCAACAATGAAATCATTTAATTCAATGCATAGTCCTTGCATCTGTTCTTGTGAGAGGGGATCTTGGTCTCTTAGCAACCTCAACAGCCTTTGCAATTCATCCTTTAAGACAACAGTTAAAGGAAAAAAGTGTGAACCACAAAGTTACATATAATTTAAATAATTATTCCAAGATTCCCTAAGTTATAGTGAATTTAATGAACTTCTATGTATTGTAATAATTTCTCCTTTACATAAGATATATTAATTCATTCTAAGTAGATCCTATATTTGATTAAAGATAAATCAATTATAATCAAGATATATAAATATAATTTCTAGGACAATATTAGTGGCCCATGCCACTCAAAGTCATCCTCAGCTAATATATGTTTGGAGGCCAACATAGTCAGAGAGAGAGGGAGAGAGAAGAGAGATTAATTCTATATTAAATACATTTCTAAATCTTAAACTAGGGTTAGATAATGCAAACAGAGGCAGTTGGCCAGTATCCATTTCATCAATTCATTTCTATATATTCATAAAACAGGTGACTTAAGAAAAGTTACTCTGGCAACAATATAAATTCATTATAAGGTTCTCTAATGCCTTACCAATCAAATACACAGTAGGCAACTTTCCTAGGCCAATGAATCTTAAACTTCAAAGGCAGATTTCTTGCTCTGTGAAGAACATTAAAGGATAGAAACAAACCCCCATCCTCATCTCCAACCCCAAGACAGGGTTTCTCTGTGTAGCCCCGGCTGTCCGGGGACTTGATCTGTAGACCAGGCTGGCCTTGAACTCACAGAGGTCCCTGCTTCTGCCTCCCCAAGTGCTGAGATTAAACATGTGCACCACCACTGCCTGGCAAAATTTCTTTGATTAATTCATGTGGATAGGTGTTCTGCCTACACGTGTGTGTACCATGTATTATGTCTGGTGCCCACAGAGGCCAGAAGAGGGTGTTGGATCTTCAGGGACTGAAGTTATGGAGAGTTGCCATATGGGTTCTGGGATTTGAACCCAGATCCTCTGGAAGAGCTCTTTACCAGTGAGCCATCTCTCTAGCCCCGGTTTTAGCTGTTTATTCATTCTATTACCACCATCTATACATATCTATCTATGATACTGGTATATTTACTGTGTTCTTTGTGCTAGGAAAGGTAATACTAGTAACTAAGATTAAAATAAAAGAACTTATGCTTGACTCAGTCAGTTTATCAAGGTAGGGAAGATTATGCAGCAAACTGCTGCCATTAAAACCACCACACTGGAGCTGGAGAGATGGCTAAACACTGGCGACTATTCCAGGACCCAAGTTCAATTCCCAGCACCCACATGGCAACTCACAACTGTCTGTAACTCCAGTTCCAAGGGATCCAATGTCCTCTTCTGGTCTCGTCAGATACCAGGCATGAATATAGTGCACAGATATACATTCAGGCAAACACTTGTACACATAAATTAAAAAAACCCAAACAAACGAAAAACCACACCATACCTTGTGAATGTATTATTACTCAATAAATTCTGATATTTATAGTGCCCTTTTATTTCTCCCTATAGTCTCTACTAGGTCTTTAAATGCAGAACTTGATTTTTCATTGTTGTATCTAGCACTTAGAAGCATCCCTAATAAATACTTACTAATAATAAAGAAGTCAATCTCGGATTAAAGTAAGCCCCAAGTTTAACCTAAATTCATATTAAAGTTAAACTGAACAAAATAAGTTTTAAAACATAGCTCTAGGGCTGGAGAGCTGGTTCAGTGGTTAAGAATACTACTCTCATGGAGGACCTGGGATCAATTCCCAGCACCAACAAGAGGCTCACAACCATCTGTGACCCCAGTCCCAGGGGATTGGCAGCTCTCTTCTGACTTCCATGGGCAATAAGCACACACACCTGCACATATACACATGTAGGCAAACACTCATACACATAAAACAATAAAATCTACAATAAAAATGAAATAAAATACAGCTCTACTTAGTAGAATCATGTGGTAAAGCCCATAAAATGCATCTTGAACTGATAGAAAGTTTACAGCATTTGCTAGTCTGTGTATGAAAATACAGTTATCTAACTGGAAATTGGGAAATTTAAGTATTTCTAGCGTATCTGTGAATATATTTTTACAGATTAGAAAACCTTCCTTATGCTGGGCAATAGTGGATCTTTGAGGCCAGCCTGGTCTACAGAGCTAGTTCCAGGACGGCTAGAGCTGTTACAGAGGGACCCTGTCTTGAAATAAATAAATAAATAAATAAATAAAATAATAAAGAGAGAGAGCAAGAGCACTGGAGAGCACCTGGGTTCCAGAAGTGGGCTCGGCCCCCAGCCTCTCCTCCTGGGCTCCCTCAGAGGGCAAAGCTTCCATCTCAGGACTCTTCTGCTGCTCCTGCTGCTTCATCAAGACCCTATTGACTGCACACATGGCTGCCTCTCGGCAAAGTGCCATCAGATCAGCACCGACAAAGCCCGGAGTTAGGTGTGCTAAGTGACAAAAATTAAAAGGTTCCGGAAGTCTCAGTTTTCGGCACAAAGTTCGAAGTATTCTGTAGAAACGACAGTTTAAAACATTTAGACTCATAGTCTAACAGTAAAAGCCAATTCCTAACTGTATTTATTTGAAAGATCATACTATATTAATCCCTATTGATATCATAATAAATGCTTTATAAGATGAACCAAATCATTCACTCAATAAATGCTTAGTCACTACTACATGCCCAACTTTATCCAGAAAAGCTTACGCCAAATATCTGCTTATTGGGAACTATGCTATCTATGCATTATGAAGAATATAAGCAGTTTTTTTTTGTTGTTGTTTTCTTTTAAATCCACTTTTAAGTGTTTCCCAATATTGTAGAGGAAACAGCTTATGGGGATACTTTCAGAGCAAACAAAACATGTACTTATCAGAAAAAGAAACCTCCACACTCAAACCATACTTCTATTTAGCATCAAAAGTTTGTTTTTTCCCCTTAAAACAGGGTTTTAGTGTGTAGCTTTTGTTGGCCTGTAACTTATATATGTACAAGAGGCTAACCCTTAAACTCACAGACTGCCTCAAAACTGGAATTTTAGCCATGTTTCTTCACGGCAAGCTCTAAAAGTCATCTTCTGCAGGCATATATTCATTATACAAACTGAAGTTTTCATAATGATATTTATCTTGATATTTCAAACATCCAACATTGCAGGGGTTTGGATTTTGAGACAGGGTCTCATGGAACTCAAGGTGGTCTCAAACTTTGTATATAGTGGAGGATGGCCTTGAACTCTTGATCCTCCTGCTTCTACCTCCCAAGTACTAGGATTACAGATGTGTGCCACCATGATCGGCTAACATCATTTCCTGTTGTTCAGACCCTATACTGTACAGGTAAAAAATTCTGTTAGGGCCAACTGACAATATGATATGTGTCAATGTCATTTATTTTAAGAGATGGGGGTTCTTCTCATGTAGTCTTTGCTAATTCTGAGTCCTCAGATCAAGTGATCTTCCTGCCTCAGTTTCCTCAGTAGAAGAACCTGCAGCGCAGGTACATGACACCACACCCAGCTTCTTTTCTTTTTCTTTTTTATAATTTATAGTACACTTTATTATTTTTATTTTATGTGCATTGGTGTTTTGCCTGCATGCGTGTCTGTGTAAGGGTGTCAGATCTTGGAGTTACAGACAGTTGTGAGCTGCCATGTAGGTACTGCGAACTGAATCCTAGTTCTCTGGAAGAGCAGCCAGTGCTCTTAACTGCTGAGCCATCTCTCCAGCCCCCCACAAGCAGCTTCTAATTTTAATTTTTCAATTTTTTAAAATGACATCTAAATGGAGTTAGACTTTTTTTTTTTTTTGGTTTTTCGAGACAGGGTTTCTCTGTGTAGCTTTGCGCCTTTCCTGGGACTCACTTGGTAGCCCAGGCTGGCCTCGAACTCACAGAGATCCGCCTGGCTCTGCCTCCTGAGTGCTGGGATTAAAGGCGTGCGCCACCACCGCCCGGCTAGACTTTATTTTTAAAAGCCCTTCAAGGTACTACCATTTCCTAAGCCTGTAGCCTTTAGGATGGATTATATGCAGAGAAGTACTCATACTTGTATAAGATTGTAACCCTGGCTAGCCTAGAACTAGCTCAGGCTAGGCTTGAACTCACAGGTATCTGCTTGCCTCCTCCCAATTATTTGTATATTCTTACCTACTTATTTATTGAAGCACTGATTTATACAGTATAAATTAATAAGTGTGTGATTGTCTGTAATCCTGACACAAATTATGAAGAAAGACAATGAACAGAAAGTAGTAAACAACCCAGTAGAGGAAACAAAATACAAATAACTCTTCTTCCCAAAGAGGTGTAATAATGAGAAGCAAGGCAATTTGCTTGCTGGAACACCGAAGACTTAGAATTGTAGCTGTCAAGTGGTAGGCCAGAAATACAGCACCGAAGTCAAAAACAAAATCACCTGAAAATCTGCTTAAGTATAGTAAGAACATGTGGGCATGGACTCCACCCTTTCAACCAGAATTCCAGGAAAGTGCAAAGTTCAAAGTTTGTGGGCTACGAATGTCAGTATGTTAGGAAAACAGACTGTCAGTGTCTACAGTGCACATTACTCTTCAGCCTCCTCAGCTTGAACCATCAGAGGGCCAGTACACAGACTTAGAGCACCACAGTGCTGTCTGCAGATCCTTTTCTGAAAAAATCCAAAAAGATCCAACACAAATATTTAATCTATGAAAAAAGTGAAGAGAAGGAGGGATGGAAGAGGGAAAGAGAGAAAGGGAAGAAAAGACAATAATCCTACAGCTTGATCAGACTAACTACACACCAAGAACTGTTATTTTGCATTTACTTCCCAGTTCCTCAGGTACATAAATATAACACAGACCAAAACAAACACACATATACACATGCAGAAGGAAAAAAAATCCTCAGAAAATAAGAAAATGTAGAAAACAAACAAGTTATATAAATACCAATTATAAACATGGAAGAGTGCTGATGGGGTAGTTGTTGGCGCACACCTAAAATCCCAGCACTTGGGAGGCAGAGGCAGGTAAATCTGAGTTTGAGGGTCAGGAGATCTGATGCACTTTTCTGATCTCCATGGGCATCAGGCATGCATGTGGTGCACAGACATACATGCAAACAAAATACTTATATACATTAAATAAAATCTTGAAAGATTTTTAAGGAAAAGGAAACTATCAGGTTACCCTAAAACTTCTTTTCTAGGGCTAGGGCACAGTTCAGTGAGAAAGAAAGCACTCATGTAGCACGGTGCAAGATTCTGAGTGCAACCCTCAGTGCTCAGTTTTTTCTGTGTCAAGACATTGTGCTAAGTTACATTAATTCAATCTCCACAAGTCTTAACGCTAAAGCACTGTTAATATTTTACACATAAAGTAAGTGACCTTTTTAATTATTATTTTCGTACAAAACTAAACCTTGGCATGAGGACACTATGAAGCAAAGCTGGAATTACTTTCTGCATTGACTCATAGCTCTGAGATTACAGGCATGGACCACTTTGCTCAGCTGCTCAACTTCATAAATAAAGATGAAATAATGAATACTATTATTTTGCTGGAGATATAAAAGTATTAGTAAACTGATAATAAGCTGTTTGAAGAATACATATAAACATAATTATTATCTATACAAATTATAAAGTCAACATTGTAGAAACTGTTTAATAATTTTTTTTTTTTTTTTTTTTTTTTTTGGGCTTTTTCGAGACAGGGTTTCTCTGTATAGCTTTGGAGCCTGTCCTGGAACTCACTATGTAGATAGACCAGGCTGACTCTGCCTCCTGAGTGCTGGGATTACAGGCATGCACCACCACCGCCCAGTGAATAGTAATTACTTTTTAGAAAAAGGACGTGACATCAAACCCTGGGAAGAAGGAAAGGACGGCAGAGACCTATGGCTGAGCCTTCTACACACAGTGCTTTCTGACCACATTCTCCACCTGTCCCTCTTTCCTCATCCCTTCTAAGGCAATGATTTCCTTTCATTATTTATTACTTTTCCTAAAAGTAGCTAGTAATTATTGTAGTATCACAACTACCACAAAAAACCATTATAAATGTGATAGTTTACAACACTAATTCACTAGATTTCACTTCACTACCTTAAGGTTACTTCTTAAGTCATCTGGCTACCATTCTTTTTTGGTTCTTGGTGTAAGCTCTTTGCTCTTTCCACACCAATCACTAGGTAGCATTCATTAGCATCTTTTTAATGAGACCCACAGCCTTGGGCAGACTAGTGAAATGGTACTCCAACTTAACTAGGACATGGACCAGATGGCACCACACTACTCCAGAGATACAGACACTGCCCCTTAGCTGGTGAGCCAACTAAAACACAGACTCCATTAAAGCTGGGCGGTGGTGGCGCACGCCTTTAATCCCAGCACTCGGGAGGCAGAGCCAGGCAGATCTCTGTGAGTTCGAGGCCAGCCTGGTCTACAGAGCGAGATCCAGGACAGGCACCAAAACTACACGGAGAAAGCCTGTCTCAAAAAAAAAAAACAAACAACAACAAAAAAAACCCAACAACAACAACAACAACAAAAACAAACAAACAAAAAAACCCCACATACTCCATTAAGAATATCAGACAAATAGCAATCAATAAACACAATGATTATCATTAATGAACAACCTAAAACAAATGTCCTATTGATGAGTGAACAAATGTCCTATTGATGAGTGAGTTGTTTTGTTTTTTCGAGACAGGGTTTCTCTGTGTAGCTTTGCGCCTTTTCCTGGATCTCGCTGTATAGACCAGGCTGGCCTCGAACTCACAAAGATCCACCTGCCTCTGCCTCCCGAGTGCTGGGATTAAAGGCGTGCACCACCACCACCCGGCGAGTGAGTTGTTTTGTTAAACATTGCTTCCCCCCTTTCCAAATCAGTCTTAGAGAGAGAAAAGGGGAAGAGAGTCTGGAAATACAGCTCATTGGTGGGATGCTTGCTAACACATTTGGAGCTCTTAGTTCAACTCCCAAACTAGGGAGGTGGAAGATGGGGGACGAGGGAAAGACGAGAGGTAGAGCACACTAAAGCGGAACGAACACTACATAGTAGTTCTTACTATTCTTTTCAAAACCTGTTGCTCAGCTAGCACAGTGGCATACCCACACCACCACTCTGTAAGAATATACCTTTCTCTGGCAGCCTCATCAGGGATACCCAGGCACACTTCTCGGTCAAACCTTCCTGCACGTCTCAAGGCAGGATCCAATGAGTCCGGTCGGTTAGTAGCTCCAACAACTAGGACTCGAGCTGTAGCTGCCATGTTGTTCAGATCTAGTGAGAAGCAGACATAAAAGGAGAGACAAATCATCTGACATTTGAGGACAACAATGTTTACACAAGTCATTTAAAGGTTAGAGAGAATCTGTGTACTTTGATATATAAATACTTTAAAATATTTATTGTCTAATACAGTGGAAGCGTGACTGCCTTTCTTACCAGCAATTCACAGTCTACTGAGGAATATGAAGTGTATAATTAAGGAAACGCAGTGAAGACAAGTTTCAGGAAGTTTAATAACAATCAGAATAAATCGAACACTGTAACAGAGCAAGGTAGGGGGATGATGGAGGCTTCACAGAAACAAACACTTCAGGAAAGCCTGACGGGCAAGGCGGTTCCTATAAGCAGAGGTAAAGTTACTGGCGTTCTAGAGACCAGCGTGAGTGAAGGCACACAGGGGCATATGCAGTGCACAGCCAGACCACGTGAGTGGTCCAGCAGTGGGGGTGAGGAAGACAGCAATGTTGGCTCACAAGGATGAGGGAGAACCAGAGAGGGGTACAGAACATCCCATGTAGCTCTGGCTTACTTTAGAGATAGAGTTTTAGGAATGAATAGAATGCAGGGCTTAAATTTTATCTTTCCCAAGTATTCTATCAGTTTTATCTTTTGTAAATACTGTCAGCTGAACCAGAATTAAACAGGAGAGAGTCTAGATTATATGGCCTTACAGGAAATAACATGGTTTCAAATGCTAAGCACATTGTAAATAATGGATCTATTATTTGATTAGCAAGAATCTATGAAAAGCTTTTCTTAGAATAGAGGCCTCAAAAACATGGCAACAAAATTAAGATGAAAATAAAACAGCATAGGGTACTGCGGGTGTAATTCAATGGTGGAGAGCTTTCAGAGCACACATCAGGATCCAGGTTCAATCCCTGGAACTGCACAAAAGTTAAAATACAAGTGATTTATAATTTGGCACCATAAGAAACATATTATGTTATGTGATATTTCAAATTAACTTTCCTTTTGTACATTTTTCTTCTGTTTTGTTTTGAGACAGGGGGCTCTCACTCTGTAGACCAAGCTGGGCCTGAAATTCACTATGTAACCCAGCCTAGCCTATAACTCATGGCAATTATCCTGTCCCAGTTTTTTATGTGCTTGGATAATAGATTACAGAAATATGATACCAAAACATGTGCTATTTCTTTTCTTGTTTTTGTTTGTTTTCGTGACATATCCCTAGCTGGACTATAATTCACTATACAGGCCAGGTTGTCCTCAAACTCTATATGGAAACACTGGTAAAAATGCTCTAATCTGCATAGTAAACTTGAAGAATATTACTAACAGTTAAAAGAGATAAACATAGGGTTGGAGAGATGGCTCAGCAGTCAAGAGCTCATACTATTCTTCCAGAGGACCCTAGTTTGGTTTCAACCACCCAGGCCTAGGGGCTCAAAATGACCTGTAACTGAGAGGGATCTTAAGGCCTCCACAGGCAATACACTCACACATACAAACCGCCCCACATATACACATACTTAAAATACTTTTTTATGGAAGGGTGGATAGAGATAGGGATTCACTTTGTAGCTCCCGCTGTCCTGAAATTCACTCTGTAGACCGGGCTGGCCTCAAACTCACAGATCCACCTATTTCTGTTCCTAAGTGCTGGGATTAAAGGCACCTGCCACCACCCCGGGCCAAAAGTAAAAATATTTTTTAAGCCATAAATATAAATGCATTAAAATTTTAACATTTCTCTCCCAAAGATACTCTTAAGTAACAACAGTAGGTACTATGCAACCCTGAAATGGTAGACAGCAAAAGCAAAACAATATATTAGTAAATGCGTATTTAATTACTATGGAGGTGGGGAGACGGCTCAGGTAGAAAAGTGCTTGGTTCGCAACCATGAGGTCCTTGGTTCAATTCCCAGAACCCACTTTAAAAAAAATGCATATAACATGGCACACTTGTAATCCTAGTACTGGGGAGGTGGAAACAGGCAGACCCCTGGGGCTCACTGGCCAGCCAGCCTGGCCTTTTTGGCAAGCACCAAGCCAATTAAACTAATGATGGCTCCTAAATAATGATATCTGAGATTGCCCTCTGGACTCCCTTCTCACACACACATGTATACACTCCTGGCACATACATGTGCACCCACATATATGCATACATACACACAGTTCAATACAATTTGAAATGACTGGAAAATCTTTTACAAAAAAGATTGTTTTATGAGATTCACTATTTAAATGGTTCATACATGCATGTATGACTTGCATTATTTTCAGAAATATACTATCTTAAAACAAATTCACTATTTTAAACTGACCATCCATGCAGGTTAGAAGCTGGGCTACAATTCTTCGTTCCATATCTTTTGAAGCAACTTCTCTTCTGGGGGTAATAGCATCAATTTCATCAATGAAAACGATACAGGGTGCATTTGACTAGAAATAAAAACACCACAAAGATATGACTATAAGATAAGTTCTCTATATTGGTACCTAATGTTCACATATTCTTCAGGAATTTAAAGCTCAAGACCAGTCCTCAAAGAATAACCACGAAGAAGGCAGCAGCTCACACAAATGCTTCTGGTTGCTATGTCTTAAAGAATAGAATGCATCATGGTTTCTGAAGTATCTTCTCCACTTCTTCTGTAAGTTAGATATATTTGTATGCTACAGAATATAAGAAGTGCATTTAAAAGCTTTAAGCTAAGCATAGTAGCACATTCTAATAATTCTGGCTCTTAGAACGATCAACACATCCTAGGCAACATTTCTAGTTCCAAGCTGGACTGGCTAGATGAGATCTCGTTTCACAAAACCAAAATAAAACTGAGTTTCAAACTAGAAAATCCAAGTTTGCTTAAATGGTATGAGTTTTTCTCTAACATAAAAATGTCAAAATTTGGCTGGCTGGTGGTGGTGCCCATCTTTAATCCCAACACTCAAAGGCAGAGGCAGGAAGATCTCTGTGAGTTGAAGCCAGCCTGGTCTACAAATCAAGTTCTAGGATAGCCAGGGCTATACATAGAAACAAAGTCCAAATTTTTCAATCAGCTGTAAGAAGGTCTTAAGAAGCACCACAAGCTTTTTTTAAATTTCTATAAAATTTACCATTTTAACCACTTTTAAGTATAATTCAGTGGCATTACATATGTTTACACTCTTGTATAATCACCATCATTCACCTCCACAACTTTTCCATTTATCTTATACTGAAACTATCAGAGGCGTGTGTGTGTGTGTGTGTGTGTGTGTGTGTGTGTGTGTGTGTGAGAGAGAGAGAGAGAGAGAGAGAGAGAGAGAGAGAGAGAGAGAGAGAGAGAGAGTGAGTGTGAGTTCTGAGATGTTAGGCATCAAACTCATGCTACACACATATAAGACAAACACTCCACTACTGAGCTATACACCCAGCCCCAAAGACTACACTGAATAAGGAAAGATAATAAAGTTTCAATATTTCAGTTAACACATGATCAACTCCTTGGTTTTTGTTGTTGTTGTCTCAGGCTTTTAAAATTCACGTTATTTAAAATTTTTTTTAAAGTGTTTGAGTGTTTAGTCTGTATGCTTATGTATGTACCACGTGGGCGCCTGGTGTAGCAGAGGCAAGAAGATGATGGTGTAGGATGCCCTAGAACTTGAGTTATAGATAGTTATGAACCACCATGTGGGTGCTAGGTAACAAATGCTGGTCTCTACAAGAGCAATACGTGCTCTTAACCAACCACTGAACTATCTTTCTAGTCCCCAGATCTTTATTTTTTTATATATAAAAATAAACTAGAGGTGGGCAGTGGTGGTGCATGCCTTTAATTCCAGCACTCAGGAGGCAGAGGCAGGTAGATTTCTGTGAGTTTGAGACCAGCCTGGTCTACAAGTATTCAAGGACCACCAGAACTGTTACACAGAGAAACCTTATTTCAAAAAAACCCAAAAAGAAAAATATATCAGCTACAGAATTTCAACTGGGAAGGTGAAAAAGTTCTAGAGGTGGGTGGTGATGACTGTTACACATGTAAGTATAGGGCTGTCTCAGTGGGTAAGGAAGACTGCTTGCCACTAAGGGTGACCAGAGTTTGATCCCGGGGATCAAAGGAGAGAACTGATTCCCACAAGCTGTCCTTCGACTTATACATGTGCCTTGGCACATGTGCGTACCACCCCACCACCATAAATAAATGCAGTACAAAACCTTGAAGTAAAAAGTGAAGTACCTAACGCCACTGAGTGGTACACTTTAAAATGGATAAAATGTGCAAGATAGTGTTTCATGCTGGTAATCCCAGCACTGACTAAGGTAGGAGGAATGCTATGAGTTTGAGGGAAGCCTGGAATACAGACTGAGATTCTAACTCAACAACAGTGACAACAAAGAGGCTAACATAGTAAGTTTTATAAAACACACACACACACACACACACACACACACACACACACACACACACAGACAGGAGTAATAAGGATTAAGTGAAAAATAAAAACCTAGGCTTACAACCTCAATTATACTTAGTCACTCCATAGTCAAAACAGAGACATTTATTGTGCTAAAAGTCACACAATGTCAGCTGAAAATGACACCAAAGTGACAGATACTTGGCCTGTCACTACTGGCTGTCTTCCCCAATCTTCCTCATGACAGTGTTTGCAAAAGCACCTATGACTGACTGCTAGATCAGTTACAAAAGTAAAAGTATAGAGCAAAGGCCTCAGAAAGTAAACTCATTACTTTTTGTCAGTGACCTGGAAAACTAAATGGGAAAGCATAAATGATGATAATCAGAACTTAGCCTAAGGAAGGGATTAATTTTAGAAGAGAACTACCTTGCTTGACAAAGATTATGTTATTCACTTGGATTATGGAAGAAGTGGCAGGGAAAGAAAGTATAAGATCACATGCTATTCAACACCTGAATCAGACTTATACTTGCTCAGTACTAGATTACAGAGACTCAGCACAGAACTAATGATCTAAATATGCTATTTATCTTCGTATCCGTATTTGCCATTGTCTTTACCATATATACAAAAATTTCCATGGCGGTCTAAATGAGAATGCCCCCCTCATACCCCCAACCCACACATAATTGGGCTCATATTTGAATACTTGGTTCGCAGCTGGTGAACTGTTTGGGAAGGATTAGGAGGTGTGGCCTTGCTGGAAGAGGTGTGTCATGGGTGGTGAATGGTAAACTGGTCATCCTCCCTTAGCTCTGTCTGCCTCCTGCTTGTAGGTGAGGACGGAGCTCTCAGCTCCTGTGCCAGCACCATGCCTATCTACCTGCTGCCACGCTTCCTGCCACGGTGGTCACAAACTCTAACTCTGAAACTGTGAACCCCAAATAAACCATTTCTTCTATAAGCTGCCTTAGTCATGGCGTCTTATCACAGCAACAGAAAAGAAATGGAGACACACAACTATGTGTACCATTTATACACATTTCAGAAACATGCACACACCGTCATTCTCACCCTTTCTCTGGATCTTCCTGGTACCAGCCATGCCATTTCACTGTAGTCTACATACCAATCCCAGCAGCTCGCCTCTACTTCTTCCCATCTGAAAACATTTTTCTTGCTGGGCATGGTGACACAACACAGCAAGGCCAAGGCAGGCTCTGTTAAATTTCGGGCTAGCCTGATCTTCATAGTATTTTCTAGGCTAGCTAGGGCTATTGTGGGAGCCCGTTTTCGGGTTCCTCGTGGCTTTACCCAGCAGGTCTGCATAGAGGATGATTAGGACCACGGACCTGAGTGCAGGTGTCTGAGATGGTCTGCACTTGGCTGTGCTGGGGGAGGAGGTCATTTGCTCCACCCCTTGGCGTCTCTATAAATACCCTGGAGCAGAGACAGTCGGGGCCCGTTGGAAAAGGTTCCAGGCCCTCTCGAGGCTATCCTTTATTTTCTACCTGTTTATCTCCGCAAGACTCTCCGCAATAAATCCTTCTATCTAATATTTCCTGCTGCTCAAACTCAAGAAAATTCTGGGCAACTGTGGGGTTGGTGGGTAAATGCCCCACAGGCTATACAGTGAGATTCTAAAAAATTAATTATTCTTATAACTTACATTATTATTACAAACGTATAATTACTTATTATTGCTGTTAAAATACATTTCTCTCCTAATTTCACATCAGCTTCTAGTAGTTACAACAGTGATGTTTATGAGACATTATATGTTTTAGATGCAAATAAAGAGGTAAAATTAAACCCAGTGTGCTGGCACACAACTGTCATTTCAACACTTGGGTGGAAGCAGGAAGACAGTAAGTTCAAAATCATCCACAGTTAGACAAGAAGTCCGAGGCTAGACTGGGTTACTTAAGATCCTGTCTGAAAGGGTTAGGTGAGGAAAGAAACACGACATAAGAAACTTTTCATCACTTTTTAGTTTTAGTCAGAGTGGTGATGCATGTCTACTCAAGTATGCATGCCATAATTTACAGGACTCTTGCTATATACTAGACACAACGTTAAAGGTTTTATAAGAAATCTTTCAACTGGGCATGATGGTGTATACCTATAATCACAGCATTTGGGAGGCTGAGGTAGGAAGGTTGCTTGGCCAGGAATTCAAGGCCAGGCTAGACAACATGGGAACACATCATCTGAAAAGAAAAGAATCTTCTGATTTAAACACTCAGAAACTCCATGAAAACTGGGTATATTTACAGGTTACGATTTGGAACAGGGTAGAGTGGACAGGTCTCTTCCCCAACATGCTATGTGATGACATGGAATTGGTCCTCAACTTACTTAATGAGAATACAGACATTTAAACCCCCACACTATTCTGAAGCTATAACTTCAATAGGATCCAAATACCCTCTTCTAAATTTTAACAACAGAAATTGTAGTTAGCTATAATTTCTCTCTGGTAAGTGAATTTCCTTTTCATACCTCAAATCGTATAAAAAGCATTTATCCTTGAGTTTTACAGTGCTTGTATAAGCCTAAGTATAATTCTCATATTGTTTGCAAGTTGTTTAGTCAAACATAAACTGGAGAAACAAAGTGAATGAAATATCATAAGGACAAGATGTTTTAAACACTCAATTCCTAGGTACGACGGGCCAAAACATATTACCCTTTATGTTTGATTTCATATGAAACAGATTACTTACCAAGAGTCTATATCATTAAATCCACTTTAAATTTTTTTACCACTAGACGTTTTTTACAAAAGGAAGGTCAGTGAGTGGGATAAACAAAACTAGCATCAGAAAAGCCAACTCTAAGAGAGCATGCAGCATGTGACGAGCGCGCACAGGAAATAATTGACTCACCACAGCTTGGTCAAATAAATCTCTGAGCTTTTGCTCAGACTCTCCAGAAACTCCCGACACAATCTCTGGTGCAGCCACTTTCAGAATTGGCAAATCAAGTTCCTGTGTACAAATACGAAAAGAATGACCAAGATTACATACAATTTCACTTTCCTACATTTTTCTTAGCCAATCTGCCCTGTCAAAATTAGGTTGTTTTTAAGTTTTAAAAATATATTTATTGTTTATTGTGCATCCATGCAAGTATGTGTGTGTGTGTGCAGGCATATATGTGCCATTGTGCACACGTGGAGGTCAGAGGACCACTTGTAAAAGCTGGTTCTCTCCTTCCACCATGTTGTTTCTGGTTTCAGCACAGGGCCATCAAGCATGGTGCATCCCCTTCCACCTTGTTGTTTCTGGTTTCAGCACAGGGCCATCAAGCATGGTGGATCTCCTTCCACCATGTGGCTTCTGGTTTCAGCACAGGGCAATCAAGCATGTGGAAAGTACCTTTACCCTTTGAGCTATCTTAACTTAGAGAGATGGGCTCAGCAGTTAAGACCACCCATATGGCCGCTTACAACTAACTGTCTGTAACTCCAGCTCCAGGGGATCCCACAGCCCTTCTGACTTCCATGGACCCCAGACATGCACATGGTATATAGACACATATGCAGGCAAAACACTCACAAATATAATACAATAAATAAATCTAAAAAAACAAACAAAAAAGTCATCCAGGTGGTGGTGGTGCATGCCTTTAATCCCAGCACTCGGGAGGCAGAAGCAGGTGGATCTCTGTGAGTTCGAGGCCAGCCTTGTCTACAGAGTGAGTTCCAGGATAGCCAGGCTATACAGAGAAACCCTGTCTCGAAAAACTAAAAAGTTTATGGATTTAACCATCAATTGCAGTAGCCACTCAGCACTTGGGAGAGTAAAGGTTTGAGTTCAAGGCTGCCTGAACTAACAGTGTGAGACCCTGTCTTTAAAAGAAATCTTGGGATTTACCCAAACACATAAACACAAACACTATGTTCCAAGGTCTGCTATACAGTGACCATGAAATAAGTTTATTTTTGGTAAGACAAATCAAGCTTCCTTTAAAAATCGAGAGCTTGCTCTATTAATGATTAGAATAGTATGTTATTCTGCTAGTTGAAGTTCCTTGGATTACTTTGCATTTTACCATGAAATAAGTTTCTGAAAAATCTGATAGGACAAAATCAGGATTGTTAGCTTTTTATTCTGCAAAATAAATGTCTTTTTGTGGGTACAGGGGTGGATGTAGTTCATACAAGGAAGAACTTTACAAAATTTAAAGCCTAGGCTAGTTTTAAACTTGCAATCCTGGGCTGAAGAGACGGCTCAGAGGTTAAGAGCACCGACTGCTCTACCAGAGGTCCTGAGTTCAATTCCTAGCACCCACATGGTGGCTCACAACCATCTGTAATGAAATCTGGTGCCCTCTTCTGTATACATAATAAATAAATCTTTAAACTTGCAATCCTGCCTTAGTCCTACAAATACTGAAATTTCAGGTGCACATTACCATACCTAAGTGATCTTTTGAAACTACTTTAGAAGGGCATTTTAACAATTGAAATTTTAAATTATTTAACTCCAAGAAAAAAAATAATACTATTTTTTCATATTTTGCTGCTTTTAAGAACTACTAGGATAAAGGGAAAGAGAAGTAAGTAAAATGTAAACTAAGTGTTTAGAAAGAGTTTTTGCAGTTATGCCATTTTACTTCCCATCAAATTTTTGTCAGACAAAATAATTGTATTCATTAAAAAACCCAGCATAAATAGCATCATGAAAAAGGTCAATAAAAGAAAGTTGGGGCTGGGGAGGGCTCAGTCTGTAAGTGCTTACAGCATGAGAACCTGAGTCTAGAACCATGCCACTGATGTAAAAGCCAGGTAGAGGGGCTCCACATCTGTAAACCCAGCACAGGCAGGGTGAAAAATGATGCCTGGAGTGTCCTGGCCAGCCAGTCTAGGCAAATCAAGTGTGATTCAGGTTCAGTGAGAAACCTAGTCTCAAAACAGCAATGGCCAGGCAGTGATGGCTCACACCTTTAATCCCAGCACTCGGGAGGCAGATATAGGCAGATCTCTGTGAGTTCTAAGTCAGCCGGGTCCACGGAGTAAGTTCCAGGACAGCTAGGGCTACACAGAGAAACCCTGTCTTGAAAAACAATGCAAACAAACAAACAACAAAGAGACAATGAGGAAGATGATGTGGGAGGAAGAAAGAGAGGGAGAGGAGCAGGAAGAGAAATTTCTTACTGATCAATTTGCTTCATATAAAGATACCAGGTCTAACTGGAACTGACCAGAGAAAAACAAACAGCAACAAAAAAATCAAAATCCAGCACCAATGAGCCTTACCCCAGCAATTGCATGTGCAAGTAATGTCTTCCCACAGCCTGGCGGCCCATGCAAGAGAACTCCACGAGGGGGCACTACACCAAGGTGGTGGTATACCTCTGGGTGACGCATGTGGATGAGCATCTTGCATACTTCCTGTCAAGGAATAAGCATAAAAAATATCTTCCTCGGCCCAAGACAAAAAGAGTCAAAGTAGAATGAAATGTCCTATTTTGGGAACACCAAAATATACTAGATAGAAAACAGGCTTTAGGCTTCAACTTGAGTTTGAGTCCCAGCTTTGTATACTGCATAAATAACTTCAATGATATCTCCATGCTTCTATTTCGTAAGCTGTAAAAATATCTATCTCATAAAACACCATGAAAAGTAACTAACACAGTGACTGTCACAGAGGAGACACTAAGAACTGCAGCCATTCCCATCAGCATGGTCAGAACGGTGTTAACTTACGAAGCATGCACTTTACCTACACTAGAACTAAAAATGTGAAAAGAACGGAAGCTTCATTCTCTCTTCACCCTCAAGGATCAGGTCTGCCCATCTCACCTTCCTGGTCGTCTTTTCTGTACTCACTTCACACTAAAAACCAAAGATGGAAGGCTGGAAAGATGGTCCAGTGGCTAAGAGCACTGGCTGCTCTTGTAGAGAACCTGGCTGTGTTTCCTAGGACCTACACGGTGGCTCACAACTGTCTGTAACACCAGTGCCAGGGAATCTGGCACTCCCTTCTAGTCTGAGGGCACCAGGCATGCAAGTGGTGCACAAACATACATGCAAGCCAGCAGAACACCTAGATACATAAAATCATCTTTTAATTTAAATTAAAAACAGTTAGCCGGGCGGTGGTGGTACACACCTTTAATCCCAGCACTCAGGAGGCAGAGGCAGGTGGATATCTGTGAGACCAAGGACAGCCTGGGCTACAGAGTGAGTTCTAGAAAGGCACCAAAGCTACACAGAGAAATCCTATCTCTAACAACAACAACAACAACAACAACAACAAAAACCCAAAAACCCCAAAAACAGGCTGAATTTGTGTAAATGTTTAACAATAGACCCATCTCATGCAATGACATTTCTCAATTGCCACTAACTTTTAATGTTGCATCATTGCCTCCAACATCTTCAAACTTCACACTGGAAATCTGCAACTCTATACGCCTTGCTTTGGCTGGTACAAAACAAAAAAGGTGAAAAGATTAGTGATTCCATACAAATATATAACTAAAGCTACATTAGATTAAAAAAAAAATGTTCTCAACTAGGTATTTCGACACAAAATAGTTCTCAAACAAAACAACTCAAAATAGTGAGCCCCTCTCTCAAAGCAAACACACCACTGCCATCTCCTGCTATCCACAGCTCACCTTTCTTTTGCAGACTAGCTTCTATTTCTCCATCTACTTCTTGAAGATCCTCTGTCTTTCTTTTGTTTCCTTTGCTCTTTGGCCTACCTTTCCTTTTCTTATCACTTTCCAGAAGAGAAGAATCTTTTAAATTCTGGGGAGAAAAAACAAATTTAAATATGCTGTACTTCAAATTACAATGCTGTAGCATTGCTAACTATTGCCAATCTCTGCTCAAGGATGCTTGCTGCCTTCTTTCAGAAACCTAAAAAAAAGCACAGCTTAAATCTTAACACTTGATAACTTTCTTTCCAGGCTCTACCAGTTGACCAGTTAAATTTAATCTTCTCCAAAAGATGCAGATAAACATTGGTTTTTACCAATGATAATAGTGCTCTCCATAGTTACAGCTTAAAGCAAAGATATTTGGGGAAAGGCCCATTAATAACATAAAAGGAAAACCTATACCCCCAACACTTTGGGGGTGAAAATAGAAGGATCAGAAGTTAAGGGCATTCTTAGATACACAGAAATTTCAAGGTTGGACTAGGCTACAAAATCCAAAATCAAACAAATAGGGCTCAGTCAGTAAATCCTTATCATAAAATCATGAGCTTATCAATAGACTGATCCATTTATGAGTTCACTGCTGAACAGTTATTAGGAGGTGGAACCAAACTGGAGTTAAAGGGTCACTGGAGAGTGGTGGATGTCACTGACACAAATTCTGGAACTGTGGTCACTGCTTCCTGGTTCAATGAGGTGAGTAGCTCTGCTCTACCACGCTCCTTCACCATGCTGTTACACCTCACCTCAGGCCTAGAAGCAATGCTAATTCAGCCAGATAGGTCCTTCTCCTTACAACTGTTTCTCAGCATTTCTCATTACAATTAAAAGTCTGACAAAAATGGCAGTGACTCAGCAATGTGAAAAGATATCTATATGTGTAAAATAGAGTAACAAGACACAGATTCCACTTGGAAACCTATTTGATAGTTAGAGCAATAAAGGTCCTGGACTAGGATAATAATGACAGAAGCAGTAAAAAGTGATGACGTTTTCTATATATTTCATAGTATTTGTGATTTTTTTTTAAAAAAACAAAAATATAAGTATTTGCTTGATTAATAGAAATGGGTTAATTTAAGATATAAGAACTAGACAGCAAGAAGCCTGCCACGGCCATACAGTTTATAAGTAATATAAGTCTCTGTGTGTTTACTTGGGTATGAGCGGCTGCAGGAGTCAGGTGGACACAGGAAAACTTCAGCTATACTACATTCAATGAAAAGATTGCAATATACTCCAACACATGGAACTAAATTATCACTGTAAAAATACCTGTACCTCAGAATCTGGCTTTTTATAGTTGCTTTGGTCATCTGATAGGTCTGAAGGAAGGCTTTCTTTCTTTCCACCTGGGGTTTTGTCAATAAACCATCCTCCCTCAGATTCTCTGGCAGGGGTCTTCAATGGCATGGAGCCCGTTTTAGAAGTCAGTAATGGCACTGAAGTGGTGGCTTCTCTCTGTTCCACCTTCGGAGTGTTGGGAACAGAATCAGGGTTTCCTTTCCGATACAAAGACAGCAGGGAACTGTTCATGTGATTTGCTGACTGGCAAAAACATGATTTCAGACTAAGTTACTCATGAAGTTAAAGCTTCAGTACCTAAACTAAAAAGCTTTGTGTATTTTACTTTAAACAACTTCTCTCACAACATTTACAGTCAGAATACACAGGTTATTAGTTAGTTAATTTCCAAACAAGCTTTTACTATCCAAAACTACTATAATCACTCTAAGGGAACAGAGAACCAGGCCAATTCATAATTTGTGATTAAATAAAATCAAGAGGTATGAAAATGGACTGGTAATCAGTGAATGATCAACTCAACACTGGACCAAACATAATGGAGTACTGTAATCACTTTGTTAATAAATTCAAAGCTTTATTTACCAAGAAGAGAAAAACTAAGAAGCAACTGGTAACTTGGTGCATTTTTGCTATATCTTTTTATTAAGGCCCCAGTAATGCTGCCTCCCTGGCAGAAAGTATGCCATTTATGTAGCCCTAGTTGGCCTGGACTCAGAGAACTGCCCACCTACGCCTCCCAAGTGCTGCGATTAAAGGTGACACAGACCTGGTGAGTTTCTTTTTTATTATTACTTCCCTTAATATTCCAATCTGTATAGCAGGAATCTTAGAAGGGTCTTATTAATGAAATCAAACCTGAAGCCAGGTATTGGGGTGAATGCTGGAAGATCAGAGAGACAGAACAAGCCATAGCTACCTCACCTCACTAGTTCCTCAGCTGATCCTGTTTCCTGGAAGCCTCTGAGTCCTCATCCAGAATGGGTCTTAGCCTAAAAACTTAACCAGCCAAATTGCTTCTAGTTTCTGGACTTCATGCTTTATACCTTTCTGCTTTCTGTCATCACTCCCTGGGATTAAAGGCTCGCTTTCTGGGATTAAAGGCGTGAGTCACCATGCTTGGCTGTATCCTTGAACACACAGAGATCCAGATGGATATCGGCCTCTGGAATGCTAGGATTAAAGGCGTGTGCTACCACTGCCTAACCTCTATGTTTAATATTGTGGCTGTTCTGTCTCTGACCCCAGGTAAGTTTATTAGAGTGCACAATATTTTGGGGGAACACAATACCACCACATTTCCCCTTTTTTTTGTCTAAAATTAAAAAAAAAAAAAGCTTATAACTAATACAAGAAAAACTATTCAGTAAGTATATATAATATATACAGTCAAGAATTACATTAACGATGTCTAGTCCATTAACATTTAACGGATTCAGATAAAAACTCCATTATATATATATTAACAATGTCCAGTCCAGTAACATCTGATATACTCAGACAAAAAATTTCACTACTTATCCTATTTAAAACAAGTAGTTCCTTTTTAAAAGTAGATTTAAAAATTGACCTTTTTATCTTATCATATCCATATTCTTTTTTCTTTTCATAATAGATTCAGTAGTCTACCTTTTGTCATTTTTATATCTTCCCCTTTTTCTTTTTACAGTAGATTCAGTGATTTACTCATTTTCTTATTATTTATCTTTTTTTCTCAGAGTAGAGTCAGTGATCTACCTCATATCTATAAACCTGCCTTCAGTTTTGACTATTGTTTTCCCTCTTTCTCCTTTATATAACTAATTATATAAGTAAAGGAAAGATGATTAAACTATTGATGGTGTGTATAGGGAGCATTCAATTATGTACTGATAATGATGGACAAGGTCCTTCATTCTATTTTTAACTTTTTTCTAAGAAAGGATTACAATGAGTAAGGAAAAAAAAATGGGGCTAGAGTGATGGCTCAGCAGTTGAGAACACTGACTGCTCTTGCATAACACCCAGCTTCAGTTCCCAGGTCCCACGTAGTAGTAGCTCCTAACTCCAGTTCCAGGGTATCCAATGCCCTCTTCTCTCAGGCACCAGGCATGCATATGGTGCACATACATACATGCAGGTAAAACAGTCAAATACATAAAACAAAAATAAATGAATCTTAAAAAAAAGAGAGAGAGAGAGAAAGAAATCAAAGTGGGCTCACTCAATGTTTGGCTTACCTGTGGATCTGGGTAATCTTCCATGTTTGAATCATCATCAGAATAGCTTTCAGTGTACCTAAGGATGAGAGAGAGAAAGAGAGAGAGAGAGAGAAAGTAAAAAAGTTTTGGAGCCTTTTCTCTTACTGTGTCAAATAAGTCAATATATTAAGGCAAATCATGACGAGTTCAAGGGCTGGCTAGGGGGCGGTGGTGGCACAAATCTTTAATCCCAACACTTGGGAGGTAGAGGCAGGTGGGTCTCTGTGAGTTTGAGGCCAGCCTGGTCTCACAGTGAGTTCCCGGACAGCTAAGGTTATACAGAGAAACCCTGTCTTGAAAAACAAAAAATAAAAACAAAAACAAAAACAACAACAAAAAAAACAACAGAAAAAAAAAAAGAATCCAAGTGAGAGCCTTAGAGATGGCTCAGTGGTTAAGAACACTTGCTGCACTTACAGAAGGCCAAATTTGGTTTCTAACTCCAGCTCACAAGAGATATGATGCCCTCTTCTGGCCTCCACAGGCACCCACATACATATGGGATCCACTAACACAGGCACACTCACTTACAAAAATAATTTAAAACAAAACAAAACAAACCTCAGGCCAGTGTACCACACAACCACCATCGGAGAAGCTTCTTTGTATAGTAGATGAGAATTAATACAGAGACCCACAATTGGATCATGCACAGTGTGAGAGACTTTGGAGCACTCAGTTTTAAATGGAATGTCTTCACCAAACCCCTCCCTCAGGCTCAGGGATCTATGCAGAAGAGGAGGCAGAAAGGCTGCAAGAGCCATCGGTGGTGGATGACTTCAAGTAAACACAGTCTTCAGGACACAACAGGACTGATGCACACACGAACTCACACAAACCTATGGCAGCATGTGCAAGACCTGTCTGTCCACAGGTTCAAAGTGGACAAAATCCCACCACTGAAAAGGGAAGTGGGCACAAGAAGTTAATTCTAATTGAAAGCTACTAGGAAAGGGAGTGTCACTGGATAGATTAACCACTCTCCAAGGAAAGCCTCATGTTTGGGAGGAATTAGTTGGCTAACACAAAACGAACTCCAAGATTCCTTTGTGGCCTTTTTGTTTTAGCGTTTTTTTCTTATTAGTTTTTGTTTGTTTGGGTTTTCATTTTTTGCTTCAGAGGGAGAGAGAAAAGAAACACGAAGTTGAGTAGGTAGGAACGTGGAGAGAATCTAGGAGAAACTGGGAGGGGAACACAATCAAAATACATTATATTAAATTTTTTAAATTAAAGAACAAAACAAATAAACAATAAAAATAAATCATAGGAAAAAATATTATGATCAAAGAAACTGGGATTTAAAAATCCATTTTAAACAGCCAGGTGTAGCTGTGTATGCCTTTATTCCCAGCACTTGAGAAGCAGAGAGGAAGGCTGGTCTCTGTGAGTTGAGGCTAGCCTAATCTACCTAGAGAGTTCGAGGATAGCCAGGAGTACACAGAGAGACCCTGTCTCGAAACTAAACTAAATTAAAAGTAAAAATCCATTTAACCAGTTAAAACCCTGTGCTTAATGTCGCTGAATATCAGCTTCCTTAACTATCAAATAATAAGGAATGTTTTATTGTTTTGTTTTAATGTGTACAGGTGTTTTGCCTACATGTATGTACACGTGCCACGTGTGTACCCCTGGAACTTCAGTTACAGACAGCTATGAGCAACCATGTGAGTGCTGGGAATCCTCTGGCAGAACTGAGCCACCAATTCAGCTAAAAATGTTTTCTTTTTTTTTCCCCCTGAGCTGAGGACCGAACCCAGGGCCTTGCGCTTGCTAGGCAAGTGCTCTTCCACTGAGCTAGATCCCCAACCCAAATGTTTTCATTTTTAACATGAGTGCTCCAGCCATAACATATTTAAACATTAAAATTTACTGCCATCTTTTAATATACCTGGCGTTATACTAAAACAAAGAATAACGATGATGAGACAACTGTGTTGGTAATACAAAACAGTAAACAATTTCCATGCCACACGATATAAAGATCACAGCAAATCTCTGTAACCAGATGTGAAGAAAACACCCCCAAGAGATCTAAGAAGGCCCAAGACTGACATCTTCACTGACGTTTGACGGTTGAGTGGGATTTGTGAAAAAGAAATGAATACCCAAGCTACTGAAAACCAGTCAAAGCATCTTTAGGAGTAGAGGTAGGTCAATACAGCTGGAGGGAAAGAGTGTAAGGCGCAAAGATGTTCAGGTGTGGCTGCACCGTTGCCCGAAAGGTCAACCAAGTGTGCCTGTGGGACTTTGGGACGTGCTTCGCAATACTCACTCATCGTCTTCGTCTCTTCTTGCTCTTTTTGCCAGATGTTCATCTTCTAATTCCTTAAGATTCTTCAGTTCTTTCTCACTACTAATTACGTTAAATACTGAAACAAGTAAACAAAATGTCATGAGCTAAAACTAGTATTTCCATAAATGTTGATAATTCTGCTCCAACAGTGAAAAACTCACCTTTTTCTACTTGAATCCTAAAAGCATTTCTTTTTCTTCGGCCATAATCTACACTGGGAAAAAAAAATTTTTAGCACACAGTTTTCACAAATGTTTTCTACTAAACTTGCAAACTTGTTTTGGTTTTCATTTTTTGCTTGAGAGGGAGAGAGAAAACTGGTAAACTGTCATGTGCCACTCGGAACAAAATGGGGCCCCTTGTCTCAAACTCAAGACAGGGTTGTAACCCTGGCTAGCCTGGAATTTGCTAGGAGATCCACCTGCTTCCTGAGTACTGAGATTAAATGCTTCTCTGCCAGCCCAGTTACACTGACTTTTTGTTTTGTTTTTGGTGTTTGAGACAATGTTGCTAAGTAGTACAATCTAGACTCAAACTCAGAATTCCAACAAAGTACTGGGATTATAGGTGCAGGCCACTATGTCCAGCTGATCCTGACATGACTTTAGAAGGAAACGGATCAGCTAATTTTTAAAATATCCCATATCTAACATTTCCTCATTATTAATCAAACATTTATAAGACTGTATGCTAAAGATAATGCACAAAAGTTTGATGAACAGTGTCTGTAATTTCCAGTTACATTCTTTTGTTTCTTGGGGGATAAGGTCCCATTATGCAGTCCTGGCTCTGTCCTAGAACTCAGAGATCCACTTGCCTCGGTCTGAGAGCTGCGACACCATGCCTTTAACCAATATAAATTATTCATACTGGATATGTTGGTGAATGTTGTAATCCAAGAACTCAGAAGGCAGAGGCAAACGGAGTTTGGTGAGTTTAAGGACAGCCTGGTCTACATAGTAAGTTACAGGCCGGTCACAGCTACATGAGACCTGTCTCCAAGAAAAACAACAACAACAACAACAAAATAAATAAATAAATAAATAAATATTTTAAAAAAAGGTACTTGGAGGTGGTTAGATGGCAGATAAAGATGGATGTTACCAAACCTGACTATATTTGATCCCAAGACCCACATGTGAAAGGAGAGAACCAACTAACTCCTGCAACTAGCTTGGAGTATAAAAATAAGAGACCTTGGGGCTGGACAGACGGCTCAGCAGTTAAGAGCACTGTCTACTCTTCCAGAGAACTTCAATTTTCAGCACCACACGGCAGCTAACAACTGTAACTCCAGTTCCAGGGGATCTGATATCACACACCTGGTGCCTGATGTCACATATGTGGTACTCAAGTACACACAAGTATACACACGTACACTTAAGATAAATATACACAAAAGACAAAAATAAGGCCAGGTGTGGTGGCACAGGCCTTTAATCCCAGCACTCAGGAGGCAGAGGCAGGCAGCTTGCTGAGTTCGAGGCCAGCCTGGTCTACAGAGCGAGTTCCAGGACAGCCAGGGAGGAGGACATGGGATGAGACAGAACAAGATTTGGGGGTGGGGTGGGTGGTGGTGTCAGTGACATTAAGACAAATGAACAAAAAAACAAGAGCCCTTGCCTCAAACCAGGCAGAAGGCAAGGAATGACTTCTGGACTGCCAAGATGTGTGTGCACACAAGTACATGTTCACACACACAGGAAAAACAAAACAACAAAAATCAGGTACTCAGTTCATTCAAATGGAGACCATGAAGCGTGAGACTTTTATTAAGCAAGCTTATTAAAATGGAAGAAAACAGAACACAACATTCAAGACAACAATAAAGGTAAGAGTAATCTACAACTAGCAAGAACCACCTATGTGAGAGTCAACATTCAGTCACTAAAGCTTACCTCTCTCAAAGGGGTAAGTTTATACAGTCAAGGCTGGCCTCAATTTGCTATGAACTTAAACTTCTGCCTTCACATCCTGAGTGCTGAGACTACAGGCATTCACCATCAGCCTCGTTTTTAAAGCTGTGGTGTTGTGGACAGGACCCAGGGCTTTGTTCATCCTGGCCAATCACTCCCCCAACTGAACTACATGACCAGCCCAAGATTAACTCTTTTCTAAATGGTGCTCAGTTAAGACTCAGTCAAGACAACTACACATCATTAAAAAGATAAAGCCAGGCCTGACGGAACACACTTGCAATCCCTACACTCTGGAGGTTGAGGCAGGAGGACTATGAGTTTGAAGACAGCCTGTAATACATCAAAACAAGACCTTGTCTTAAAAATAAAAGGTAAATTAGAAAATGACTAACTGAAAAAACACAGACACAGCTATAACAAAGTGAGAACGCTTAGCAGGCAGAGCTCTCTGCCATGTAAGCCTAACCTCCTGGATATGATCTCTGGAACCCAAGAAAGGTAGAAGGAGACAACTTCACAAAGTTGTCCTCTGTCCTCCACATGCATGATATGGCATGGAATTTGTACACGTGCACACGTGCATGTATATACACAGAGAGAACACACTGATAGATTTTTCTAAGCAGCTCTGGCTGTCCTGGAACTCACTCTGAAGACCAGGCTGTCCTCGAACTCACAGAGATCCACATGCCTCTGCCTCCCAAGTGCTGGGATTAAAGGCGTGCACCTCCACTGCTCAGCCCCACTGGTAATGTTTTAATTAAAAGAAAAAAGAAAAGGTGTTTTTGCTGGAAAGCACAGGACTCCATCCTTGGACCCACAATTATTAACTAAGAATAGGATAAAAGCTGGCATCTCTGCCCGCCTTTTCACTTGCACCAGGCTCCTGTATCAGGACAGTAATCACTCAGGAGTGTCTACCTAATCTTTTCATCCCCCTACAAGGCTGAAAACACAAAATGTTGCCCTAAATCTGTAATCATCTTTGATTCCAGGCATGGCAAAACCTGGTAGCACAAACCATACCCCAAATAAGAATAATTACTTCCTGCCGGGCAGTGGTGGTGCATGCCTTTAATCCCAGCACTCAGGAGGCAGAGACAGGCGATCTCTGTGAATTTGAGGCCAGCCCGGTCTACAGAGCAAGTTCCAGGACAGGCACTAAAACTACACAGAGAAACCCTGTCTCGAGAAAAAAAAGAATTACTTATGATGGTCCAGACTACATCCTGAAGAGTAATCATTTTATAGGAACCAGATTAATTCCCTCAAAGGATGACAGTGCTAATTTCAGACCCTTGTGGAGCAAGAACTGGGATAATGATCCACTAGTGACACCTTGATCAGAATTGTTTAATTACTCATATCTCCTGCTCTACTGTCTCGATTCACCCTGTTTAAATTTGAAGTTCCATTCAGTATCCTGAAGACAAACAGGTCACTGGAACCTTTTATCTGTTCCTCTTCCCAGTGTACTAATTAAATCTCCTTTCTTTACTTCTCTCATTCCTCATCTTTATCTGATGGACTAGGAGAGCCCAGCCTGCTGGGGCCAGGCTTTTACCCTAAAACTCCAATTACACAACTATCAAAGTAAGATTTATTCCAATTACACAACTATCAAAGTAAGACTTAAAACAATGACAAATCTAACCTATTTTTTAAAAGACCTAAGAATATACAGAGCATAAAAAAATACAGCATTTGGGGCCTGAGAAATGGCTCCACAGTTAAGGGCACATGCTGTTCTTGCAGAGGAACCAGATCTGGTCTCCAGCACCCTCATGGCAGCTCACTGCTGCCCGTACTTTCCTTTTCAGGGTATCTGATGCTCTCTCTGCACCCACAAATGTACACTGTGCATATACATACATACAGAAAAAAGTAAACAAATCTTAAAAGGGTGGGGCTGGAGATGTGGCTCTTGCAGAAGACCCAAGTTCTGTTCCTAGCAGCCACTCGGTGCCAGTTTTAATTACATAGCAAATTTGAGGCCATTCTGGGCTATATGAAAACCTATCAACAAAACAAAGCAAAGCCAGCACACGGGCTTCCTCAACAAACCTTCTCACCAGAATTAATCTTGTCAACTATTAACAGCACTTTACTTTTAAAGTAGCAATAATTCAGCTGTTAAGAAGGCTGTAAGATACACTGAAAACACGAAGCTTATACTGGAAAGCAGTTGAGGGTTAGGGATGTAGGGCAGCTAGTAGAATGCTTGCCTAGTGAGTTCAATCTCAAGCAACAAATAAAATCAGATATGGTGGCACACACCTGTAGTCCCAGCACCTGAGCTGCAGGCAAGACCATTCAAAGTCACCCTGGGCTACAAGTCTGGAGGCCAACTTGGGCTGCATGAGACATGCTCTCAACAAGATGAAAGCCAGAGGCAGACGGGTAGATCACTATAAAGTGGAGACCAGCCTGGTCTACAAAGTGAGTCCCAAGTCAGCCAGGGCTATACATTTAGAAGCTGTCTCAAAAAACAAAACAAAACAAAACAGAAAAGAAAGTACCACCAACATAAAATAAGGGCATTAACAGCTATAAAAAAGGGAGGTGGTCAGGTCAGGTTAAATAAGCATGTTCTCTAAAGACATCCCTTCAATGACTGTGGTTAGCATAGATTTGAACAGTGGCTTTCAATGATGGTGGTAGTGGCATTCCTAGCAGGTACTATGAACATGTGAGGGGCATTTTATACGGTCACAAAGACTGAAGAGCATTAAGAGATTCAGTGAGTGAGGATACAACAATTCCATCTAAAAAAATCTACCACTCCTTCAAGATTCTCAGTTGTTCAGCCATTCATTCATGATTGTGAAAAATCCTGAGTCTAGTTACCTAAGCTGGGACCCATCTGCTGTATATGTAAACCCATGTTGAATAGTTTTAAAGGAACTGAACTTTTCAGGAATACAATTAGCTTACAAATTGAGAATTTCCACTGCTGTTTCTTTATTCAACCTGAATCTTCCTTCCTCAGCTTTTCAGGTGGTGGGATTATGGACATGGTCACCAGGCCTGATTCACATCCTTGACAGAGCCTGAAAGCTGAGGAAGAACATGCTTCATGGTTTTAATTATCGGATGAAACAAAAATGGAAGAAATAGCTGGGCGGCAGAGGCAGGCAGATCTCTGTGAGTTTGAGGCCAGCCTGGGCTACAGAGCAAGTTCCAGGAAAGGCTCCAAGACAGAGAAACCCTGTCTTGAAAAACCAAAAAAAAAAGAAATAAAGCAATATCTCTATCTCCTGGCCAATCGAAGAGATAACAAAAGAAAAAAAGAGCCATTTCCTCTGGTGAAAGGAATTAATAACACTGAATATAGTAGATGATTATAGATGCTTGTATAACTGATTTGGGATTCAAGTTTATGAATTGGTAGGATAATACCAGCAGCCATTGATATCAAGTGAAAAATTAAGCAAGATGGAATATTTAAAATGGAAAGGGGGAGGGGGATTAAAAAAAAAAAGCAAGGATTTAGAGGTATACTTCTTTACCTGTACATTCTCTGCAAGTCAGATGCTAAGATTCCAGTGTCTACATATTTGCCACATCTATTACTGGCAAGGTACTAAAAGAGAAAACATGACATACATTAACTTAAGAGATTTCAATGAGTAAATTAAGAGTTTGAGTTATTCCAACACATGCTTTTATGTAAATACTTCAGGAATAAAGTATACCACAAAATACAAAAGCATATCACAAACACAATTTTTTAAAAAATTGCCACAATCTGTAATTGGATTTTCTTTCTTTCTTTCTTTCTTTCTTTTTTTTTTTTTTTGGTTTTTTCAAGACAGGGTTTCTCTGTGAAGCTCTGCCTGTCCTGGAACTCAATCTGTATGTAGACCAAGCTGGCCTCAAACTCAGAACTCAGAGATCTATCTGCCTCTGCCTCCTGCGTGCTGAGATTAAAGGCGTGTGCCACCACCTACCAGCTTGGAAGATTTAATTAACATCCTTAGCCACTACAATATCATAGTGAGGGCTTACTATATACTCTATGTTCAGAAACGCACACGAATACAGCAGCAAATGTTTAACACCTGTCACTCACAAAACTATCCGCTGAAGGCTGGGGCTGGAGACAGTTACCAGTGAGCAGAGGTAACAACTAGAAGTTGGATATAAAGAATTCAAGATAGTCTAGTGGTGGCGGTGCAGAGGCAGGCAGATCTCTGAGTTCGAGGCCAGCCTGGACTACAGAGCAAGTTCCAGGACAGCCAGGGCTACATAGAGAAACCCTGTTTCGAGAAAGAAAAAAAAGGAAAAGAAATACAAATGCCTTTCGGGGCGTGGTGACAGAGCCTTTAACCTAGTATTGCAGAAGCAGAGGCAGGAGGCCGTCTGGGAGTTCAAGGTTAGCCTGGTCAATCTACACAGCGAATTCCAGGCCAGGCCGGGCTACAGCGGACGACGCTGTCTCAATAAAACCAAATAAAAACAAAATCTCTCGCTCCCTTTAACTCGTGCTGCTGACTGCATCACTGAAGGCATCCACCACACAGGGCTCCCTAGTTATGAAAATAAGAACACATCGGCAAAGCACCCGGGCTCCCTCTTTTTACTGTTCCCCTAAGGTAACCGGAAGCTCTGGGATTAACGTTTGAATTCTGAGCACCGAGGGCACTGGAAGAAAACCCGTGTCCTGACTAAAGAAGAGGTCAGAATCCTGCCCTCGAAGGGGAGGGCAGGCCGCTGTCGGCCTCCACCACGGAAACACCCACAGACCATGCCGGAACCCAGCCGCGGCCTGCGGCGCCAGACAGCCGCGCGAAAATGGAGACGCAGGGTCCTGAGATACACACGCACCTGAATGACCCGCTGCTTCAGCCTCCCGTCTACGAACACCGCAGGCCTGGGCTTCATGCTGCCGGGGCCAGCCGTGAGCACTTCACGTTACCGGGAAAGCCTGCGGCACCCGCCTTCCCCGCCGGACCGGAAGCACAGAGCACGCGTAGTCCCGCGGCACCGGAAGTGCCCCCCCCCACTGGCCCCTCGGCACGAAAGCTCTGGGAGTAGGGAGGATTGCACTACTAGGAAGAAGGAGAAGACCTGGAAGCGAGCGCGAGTTTCTAAGCCGGTTCTTTTTCAGGATTGTCCAGCAGGGCCTAAGCGACTAGGCCCGTTTTGAAGACATTCAACTTTATTGGTTCCCAAATGAGCAAACGGACAAGGACTCCAACCTTTGCGGCTGCGCAGACTCTCACAAGCAAATAGTAAACTTGGTGTTAAGCCAGGCATAGTGGCACATGCTTGTCACTTCAATATTCGGGAAGCTGAGGCAAGGAAGATTGGTGGGAGTTCAAAGGCAGCAGGGCCAAGTAGCAAGATGATGTCTCAAAACAACAGAGTTTGGGCTTGTCACATTCCAGGCTGGGAACCGCCACATGTTCGTCTGTGTGTGTATGTGTGTGCTGCTTTGAGACGGGGTCAATGTGGAACTCAGTCTGCAGCCTGAGGAGTTTTCCCCTTAGAGACGTCTTTCCAAGATTCGTGACTTTGTTGCAGAAAAGAATTTCAGGAAGAACCAATATGAAGCAGAACTGGAGTTTATTAAAAGGTACTTTTATCAGTCTTAAGCACAGTGGTTAATAGAGCGATACCTAGGGGAAGAACTAGATAAAACTCGTGTGAGTATGGGTTTCTTGGCCTTTTCAAGGGAGACTTGTGCATAGGAGTTTTTGCAGTGGGTATGTGTAGGAGCCTCCGAGTTGTTACTGGTGTTTGTTTTTAAGGTAAATTGTTCAAAGAGTAATTTACAATAAGGTTTAAGTGGTTGTTAAGAGAGTTGGATTTATGAGGGAGAAGTTCTGAGAATACAGAATGGGATGTCAGTTACTTTTCTGTTGTAAAACACGACAACTTATAGAAGGGTTGATGTGGGGCTCACGGTTCCGGGGGATAACTGTCCAGGATGGCGGAGCCAAGGAGAGCAGGCAGGCAGCTGTGGGGCATCAGCTGAGAGCACACTCTCTAGCCGTAAACAGAAAGCCTCAAAGCCTGCCCCAACAAGGCCACACCTAGTCCTCCCAAACAACCACTAGAGACAAGTATTCAACTGCCCAAGACTGTGAGGAACATCTATTCAAACCACCGCAGTACCATACCCAGCAGACTGTATGTTTCATTTCTGGGTGCCAAACCCACAAACCTCACACATAATAGGCAATCACACCACCAACTGAGCTACATCAAGTGAACTATATCCCTAGCTCCGAATTTCATTCTTAATACCAGAATAATATCCCATTGTGTGTGCGTGTATATATATATATACACACACACATATACATTACATATATATACATATACATTGTGTGTGTGTATATATATATATATATATATATATATATATATATATATATATACACAATGAAATATTCTGGTATTAAAAAGAATGAAATTCGAGCCTATATATGTATAAAATATTTTCATATTTAACTTAATATTTTACTCCATTCATGGTGGGTGTCTAGGTTGGCTCCATAACTTGACTGTAGGGAATCGTGTTGTAATGAAATATGGGTATGTAGGTATCTCTTCTGTGTACCGACGACAATCATTCAATTGGCTATATACCTAGGAGTGGGTCAGTTAGATCACATGACAGTTCTATTTTTAGGAATCTTCCTACTGTCTTCCATAGTATCTGTAGTAGTTTATAGCCCCATAAATAGTCCAGAAGGGTTCCTTTCTTGCTAGCATTTGTTGTTAATTATCTGTAACAGTCTTTCTGACTGGAGTGAGATGGAATCCTCAAAGTTATTTGCATTTCCCTGTATCTCTGCCTTCACTAGCAGGTATATAATTTTACATTGCCACTAATATATATAAGAATTCCAGTTATTCAGGGGGAACACCGTAGCTCATTTTGGAATCCCAGCATTCAGGAGACTGAGGCAACAGCATTGCTACAAGATTGAGGCTAGCTTATGCCACTTCATGAGTTCCAGGTCATTCTTGAAATAACACATATTTCATATCTTTTTTTTTTTGTTTGTTTTGTTTTTCGAGACAGGGTTTCTCTGTGTAGCTTTGCGCCTTTCCTGGAACTCGCTTTGGAGACCAGGCTGGCCTTGAACTCACAGAGATCCGCCTGGCTCTGCCTCCCGAGTGCTGGGATTAAAGGCGTGCGCCACCACCGCCCGGCTTTTTTTTTTTTTTTTAAATTGTTTATTTATTTATTTATCTAATATGCATTGGTGTTTTGCCTGCATGTATGTCTGTGTGAGGGTGTTGGATCTCTTGGAACTGGAGTTACAGACAGTTGTGAACTGCCACATGGGTGCTGGGAATTGAACTCAGGTCCTCTGGAAGAGCAGCCAGTGCTCTTAACCACTGAGCCATCTCTCCAGCCCCCATATTTCATATCTTTATCAACATGCATTTTCTGTTCTTTTGATAGTAGCCATTCTAATAGATGTATCACTTCATTGTAGATTTGATTTACATTTCCCTAATGGTTAGTAATATTGAAAGTCTTCATGTGTTTATTGGCCATTTGTATAACCTTGGGGAAATATCCATAAGTTCTTCCTCCATTGACATTTCTTTTTTTTTCTTTCTTTCTTTCTCTTTCCTATTTTTTTTTTTTTGTTGTTGTTTGTTTGTTTGAGACAGGGTTTCTCTATATAACAGCCCTAGCTGTCCTAGAACTTGCTTTGTAGCCCAGGCTGGCCTCAAACTCACAGAGATCCGTCTGCCTCTGCCTCCCAAGTGCTGGGATCAAAAGTGTGCTCAACCACACCCGACTTCCATTGGCATTTCTTAATTCAGTTTACTGGGTAATTGCTGTATTGCATTTTAGGAATTTCTGTATGTTTTGATATTAATCTCTGATGAGATATTCGATCCAAAAATATTTTCTCTAATTCTAGGGGCTGCCTTTTGCTTTGTTGAAGTGCCTTTGGTGTTGTTTTTTGAGACAGGCTCTCTCTATTATGTAGCCCTGGTTGTCCTTTAACTCACAGAGATCCACATACCTCTGCCTCCTGAGTGCTGAGATTAAAGGCATGCCCTACCACACCTGACTCTTCTCTTCCTTTTCTGTCTTTTTCTTTTCCTGTTGTTGTTTTGAAACAACATCTTGCTACCTGGCCCTGTTACCTCTGAGCTCTCAGTAATCTTCCTTGCCTCAGCTTCCTGAATGTTGGGATTATAAGCATGTGTCACCGTGGCTGGCTTGGCAGCACACACACACACACACACACATAAATATTTCATGTATGTGTGTAAGAGTGTGGACACTCACGCACTCTGGTGTGCACGTGGAGGTCAGAGGATAACTAGCAGGACTAGGCTCTCTCGCCATGTGAGTTCCAGGAACACATGAGAGCCAGTGGAAAACAAACACACAAATAACAAAACAGAAAGAAGAGAGCAACCAGGAAAAGGAAGAGTTTGCCTAACTTTTGTTAGTAGCCTGAGCTACCTAAGGAGGCTGTCTCAGAGGGAAGGGGCAGAGAGAACTTTTGTCTAAATTCATTGTTGAGATTACTTAGACACAGTTTCTGTTCATTTCTTATCTCCATCTGTTTGTTTTTGTTTTTTTTTTTTTAGATTTATTTACTTATTGTGTGTTCTGCCTGTGCACCACATTTCATCATAGATGGTTGTGAGCCACCACATGGGTGCTGGGAATTGAACTCAAGGCCTCCGGAAGAGCACCAGTGCTCTCAACCTCTGAGCATCTCTCCGGCGCCCTGTTTCCTTTGGGTTGTTGAAAACTGCACATTTTGATATCGTGTAGCAATTCCTTTAACCTGTTTCATCTGTTTTATTGTTGCTACTTACTCTTCCGATCCAATTTCTGAAGCCTTTTTTGGTCATGACTGACTCAGTAAAGACCCAGCTGCTTTTCCTTTCTTTTCTTTTTTCTTTTTCTTTTTTTTTTTTTTTTAGGCAAGGCTGGCTAGGTTAGAATTTACAGAAACCCACCTGCCTCTAATCTTGAGTGCCAGATTAAAGGCCTTTGGGAAATGGTAATTTAATAATTGTGGTTGATTATGGTGTGAGCTTTTACATTTTCTCAGGATTAGAAAAGCATATAAAGAATACAGGACAGGCCCAGTGTGATGACGAATGTAACCCCAGAACTCAGGAGGCAGAAGCAGGCCCTGAGTTCCAGGTCAGCCAGGACTATACAGTTGAGACCCTGTTACAAAGAATACAGGATCTTCAGGGTTTTCTGTTCCATCTTGGGGAATGTATATGAGATGAGGTTTATGTGGGTTGTTTTTAATTTTTTAAAAAAGATTTTATTTTACTTGTTATTTGTGTAAGCGTGTTTGTTGTGTGCATGTGTGTGTGTGTAGGTGCTTATGGAGGCCAGAAGAGTGTTAGTTAGATACCCTGGAACTGGAATTACAGGCAGTTGTGAGCCTCCTAATGTGAGTGCTGGAACCCAAACTGTGGGTCTCTGCAGGAACAACGAGTGGTCTTTGCCGCTGGAATATCTCTGTAGCCAGCTAGTTTTAATTATTAAGTACATTTATTTATTTGTGTGTGTGCATACATTCAGTGCACACGTGTCATCCCATGGCACACATGCAGGGGTGTTGGTTCTCTCCTTTCACCATGTGGGCTTCTGAGGATTGAACTCTGATGAGTTGAAGCTTGTAGGTAAGTGCCTTTACCAGTGAGTCATCTTGCCAGCCCAGACAGGTCTTATTTTGTTTGTTTTTATTTTTATTTTGTGTATGTGGTATTTTGCCTGCTGTAATTGGACTTTCCTTGGCCCTGCAGCTAACAAATGATGACACAGAGACTTATTATTCATTATCAAGACTTGGCCTGAGCTTAAGCTTTTTCTCAACTAGCTCTTATAAATTAAGTTAACATGTTTTTGTTAATCTACATTTTAACATGTGGCTCAGTTACCATATATCTGACTTGTTCTGCATCTTGCTGGCGTCTCTTTCACTAGCCTAGATTCATCCTGAGTTCCTCTCTTTCCCCAGAAGTTCTGCCTATTCTTTCCCACCTAGCTATTGGCTATTCAGCTCTTTATTAAACCAATCAGAAGGCACTCTGGGAAAGAAACATCTTCATAGTGTATACAAATATCCCACAACATTATAGTTAACAGTTTTCTTTAGTTATGATAGGAAGTAAATTAGGTACAAAAATTTGGACTCATCAAGAGAGTGGTCTTTGCCACTGGAATATCTCTGCAGCCAGCTAGTTTTAATTATTAAGTACATTTACTTATTTGTGTGTATGCAGATAATAAATTTTATTTATCCAATAAAGATGGATAATAGAATATTTTCTCTGAATTTTCCAAATACAAATGGACTGGACATTGTGAATATAATTTTTACCTGATAATTGTTCTTATTGTATATAGTTTTACTATATTAGAATTAAAACCTTTAATTAGACAAAAAGAGAGAAATGTTGTGGAATATTTGTTTACACTGTGAAGATGTGCCTTTGCCTAAGGCACCTTTTGATTGGTTTAATAAAGAGCTGAGTGGCCAATAGCTAGGTAGGAGAGAATAGGCAGGACTTCTAGAGAAAGAGAAGTCCGGGTTAGAATCCAGGCACTATAAATGGATGGATGTTTCCATACCCTGACTGCACGGTCCCAAATAACTGACTCAGAGGCTGAATATGAACTATAAATGCTTGGCCAGTAGCTCAGGCTTGTTACTAGTTAACTCTTACACTTAAATTAGCCCACATTCCCTATTTACACTCTGGCATGTGGCAGTACCTTTATTAGCATGGCATGTTCATCTCCTGCTCCCTCTGCATCTTGCTGGCAACTCCTGACTCTGCCCTTCTTCCCAGCATCCTTAGTTTAGTCACTCCATCTATTGGGCCCTGGCTACTGGCCAATCAGCATTTTATTAAACCAATTCAAGTGACAACTCTTTACAGTGTACAAGAGGATTATCCCACAGCAAGGCACACAGGAGATGGCTTTGAGATGAGGAACAAGTCAGACATATGGTACAGAAGGGAGGTGACCAAGCCACATGACAGAACATAGAGTAATAGAAACAGACTCATTTAAGTTGTAAGAACTAGTTGGGAAAAAGCCTAAGCTAAGGCCAAATTTTCATAATTAACAATAGTCTCCATGTTGTTATTTGTGAACTGGAGACCCAAAGGAAAGCCTGACTACAACCTGCATGAATGTTTGTGTACTATGCATGTAGTGCTCCTAGAGGCCAGAGGAAGTCATCAGATCCCCTGTAACTGGAGCTACAGACGCTTGTTGCTGGCAATCAAACCTTGGTCCTCTGGAAGAACAGCAAGTACACTGAAGCACTGAGCCATCTCTTCAGCTCCTGGGTTTGTTTTTAATCAAATCTCTTCTGATAATCACTTGTAACCATTTTATTAACCACTGGCTGTTTACAGTGGAGGTCCTAGGAATACTCAACAAAATATGCTGCCTTTTATCATAATATAGGGAATGACTGGCTAAGCATGCTTATTTGACTGCCTTTGACTTCTCAAAACTTTTTAATTTTTTTAAGTGTGTGGGTATTTTGCTTGCAAGAATGTATGGGTGCCATATGCATGCAGTGCCTGCGGAGACCAGAAGAAGACATTGGATCTCTGGAACTGGAGTTACAGACAGCTGTGAGCCTCCATGTGGGTGCTAGGAATGGAACCCAGGTCTTCTGCAAGAGTAGCTAGTGCTCTTAACCACTGAGCTATCCTTCTAGCCCCATCCACCCTCCCCCCTTTTTTTTTCTTCTTAAACACAGCAAGCTTCTACTGTCTTGGGCCTTTTCGGTCCCTTGCAAGTCTTCCAACACTGTTGCTTTCACGTCTGTGTGAGTTCCTCAGCCTGGTCTCTGCCGGTGTCCAGGTGTTTCCTCATGGCCTTCCAGGTGCTCAGAAGTGCTTTTAATCAATATGGCCTACCTCCTGTCTCCTCCCACACTGCCCATGCAAGGTTCAGGTTTGTGGGTACCTTCTGTCTCTGTTCCTTGTATCTCTAAGGCCTAGAACAGTGCCTCGAATACAGTAGCTGTTCAGGAAATACAAGTTAAATATATGGATGAGTGAGTGAATGACTGCTGTAGTTGGCTTCTACAGGCTTGTCACCTGCTGAAGTTCCTTTTTTAGTATTTAGTTGCTACCTTATTGCCTTATTACCCACCCGAGCACTTGTTTGCTCTGTTCATTCCTGCACTTGAAGTGAAGTTCGTGGTCTGTAGGGGGGTAGTCAGAACTATTGGCTAAGAGAATGAATGCTTGAGTAAAACAGCGGGTTCTGTAAAGATCTTAAAATTCAGAGATGAGAAAGCTTGCTGTAACCAAGAATAGGCAAGCAACTAGGCAAACTCTGGCGGAACAGGTCAGGAACTGAAGAGCAGAGCTCAATCTGGAAGCCAGGAGTGGTAAGGTTAGATTTGTATTTGAGATGGAAAGTTATAGAATGCAAATGAATAGAGAGCAGACACAAAAGCAGCCCTGTGTGGAGGCGCATGCCTGTGATCCCAACACTGCGGAGACCCAAGTTAGAGGCCAGCCTGGGCTACAGAGTGAGTTCCTAATGCACACGCACACGCCCATTCCCCCAAAACCAACAATGGTAGACAAGGAAGGATGGAAGAAAGTTAAAAAAAGACAGAAATTTCATACACGGTGAGTTACTCCTTATTAGTGTACGCGGGTTACTAGCGGTCAGTGGGCACTCTTATAAGGTTGAGGCCCGCCGCCTCCTGTACGCACTGGGCACTAGTGAACTGCATTTCCCATAGTGCATCGCGCCGGGAAGAGCCTCCTGGACCACAACTCCCGGCATACCGCCTGTCCCGGCGGCGCGGCCCGGAGCTGGTTTGACGGGCGGAGCGGTGGCGGAGGATGGAGGCGGTGGTGTTCCTCTTCTCGCTCCTCGACTGTTGCGCGCTCATCTTCCTCTCTGTCTACTTCGTATCCTTGCTTGAGGCGGGCCGGGGCCGCCGCTCATCCCCAGCGCTGCCGCCAGGGCAATGGGCGGAGGGTGGGCCCGGCGGGCGCCGGCAGGTGTGGGGTGAGGGGGCGGCGGCGCGGGCCCGGGTCTCCAGCGGAGGAGCCGCGCTTCGCCTCTGGCCGGCGTGAGCCAGCTTCCCCCGGCCGCATGTCCTCCTGCCCCTGCCCGCCGGTGTCCCCGGGAGAGCGAGGTCCGGGGCGGGAGGTTTTGCCGGCTTCTCTCGTACCCGGCGGCACCCTTGCCCCTTTGTCCTCGCGGGTGTCTGTGCTTCTGGGGACTCCCCACACCCAGGAGATGACTCATTCTGAGAACCGGCGATGTGCTTCCTTCACGTGCGGTTCTTTAGAGCGTGTTTTTTTTTTTTTTTTTTTTTTTTAAAAGGAGTTACTTCAGAAGCGTCCACAAAGTGTTTTTGATTGCCCCCAGCAGTGGGAGATCTGTAAATTCAGTAACTGCATGTGACTTAGTCCCCAGTTTCTAAACTTAAAAAAAAAAAAAAAATCTTGTCCGTGTTAAAATTCAGTATTTTCTGTTACAGATTTCAAACAGTATTTTCCAGACCAGTAAATGGTGTTCAGCAGCCTAGCACGGTAGTGACTACAGCTCTTCCAGTTCTTGAGGGATCATAGTCTTTGTTGTATAGCACAGTGTTGTAATGCATTAGTGTAATGCACAGTCCAGTTTTAAGTAATTAAATGCGACTAGAAAAGTGTATTAGGACCTTTGCATGTTACCCCCCTTTTCCTTCGAAATCACGACCCCTTTTCTGATCAAATTTAATCTTGTTTGGCACTGTGCAACTTTAGGATAGCTGTGGAGTAAATCTTCCACTTTATTGTGAACTGACAATTTGTTTTAATAGGAAGGGACAAAATTTGGAATTAGGAATCCTTGCTCACCACTGTATCTTACCTGCTTCAGTTTTCTTTAGGGTTGGAGATGTTTGTTTCCTAGATACACACAATGAGAACTTGTGTTAAACACCCAGTAGTGCAGTTTTTACTTTGATGATTTCTATTGAAAAGAGCCCTGTGTTTTATTAGCTTGAGGAACTGACTAAAAGGGCAACATCTCTTCCCTAAGTTCTGATGACCAATTTTTTTTTAGCTTGTGATATAAGGAACCAGAGCTGTTTGACAGCCTGAAATGTAATGCTTTTTATAATTATTATTTTTTTGTAGTTTGGAAAACTAGATTTGATCATCTAAAACAGTCTTGGTCTACACCAGATCATGTATATATGTACATGTTAACGGGAATGTTTAACATTGGTTACACATTCAGGGTGCATTTTGGTGAAAACTTACACATTACTGTGTTGTAGGATAGTTGCAGTAATAGCTTTACAGCGGATAGTTGGAAAATGGTCAGAACAGACTTCATGTAGACTACAGAAGTGTGTGGAGTTTGAGTAGTGAAGAAACGTACAGGGAAAAGTGGACAGATGCAGTTACTGGCAAGAGCAAGGAGCAGGGAGGGACAGGCATGTTCATTGCTGAGTGATGGCTAAGAGCACCAGAAATACATGGTTGGGAAGGAAGAATTGGATCAGATAGAAGAGGAGGGCAATAGTGAGTCACTGCTAACTTTTGACATAAAGTGGCTTTAGGTCCAGGAAACACAATTTCTGTTAGAAGTAAGTTTCAGTGGTCTTTTGTTGATCTGGGGGTGTGGTTCAGTGGTAGAGTACCTCTACAAGGCGCTGGACCAAGAGAGGAGGGGAAATACATTCATCTGGGGACTGTAGTTAACAATGTATCCTATTTGTGAAAAGTGGTAAGACTGTGAAAGTAGCATGCTTTTACTGCAGAAGTAACCATGTGAGGTAATGACTGGCTAGGTTTTATCATTCTACTATGTGTATACTGTTTGAAACATGTTATATATAATAGATAAATGGATGCAATTCTGTCCCTTTAAAAGCTCAAAATACAGCAGTTTACTAGGAAGATAAATCTGTAGAGTAGATTGAAAATAGAGTTTGGAAGATAAACCAATTGGGAAGAAGTTCTGAATTTGAACTATAGTGCTAATTGTGGTATTGGCATTATCTGGTTATGAATTTGTGGGGAAAGTGATGAGTTAGGCAATACTTGGTTGAGGACATTTTACTTTTTACCAAATTTTACTTTTTTTTTTTTTTTTTGAGAATGTTAAATGTATCTCATCCTGGCCTTGATATTCAAATTCACTATGTAGCTGAGGGTGGCCTTGAACTTCTAATCTACTCATCTCCTGAGTGCTGGAATTGCTTTCTGAAACATAAATAATATTGGTTGTTAAACAGGAAGTATGTCTCACGACAGATGGCTCTTTAGAGTGAAGTACCTGCTGTACAAAGACCTCGTTCTGATCCCCAGCACGGGGAAAGTGGAAACAGAAAGGTCCCAGGGGCTTGCTGGCTAACCAGTGTAGTCGGACAGCAAGTTTCAGGGTTAGTCAGAGAACCTGGCTCAAAAAATAACGTGGAGAGAAATAGAAGATTGCCAGCATCAACCTCTGGTGCATGTGCACACACATATACCTTACATACACCAAAATTATGTATGTATAATCCCTTATCTTGACCCTCAGATCATTACATTGTCTGATTTAGAATGTGATTACATTAACGCTAGATCATGTTGCTCAAAATTAAACAAGGTAAGATGTTTCTTTACTCATTTTTGGTTGAAGCCAATTCTCATATTTTCTTATAGATAATCAACATTTGCATTTTTTTCTTTTAGGATCTTAGGTATTCGTTGTAATGTAGCTCGAACTGCTATGTTTTACAGTATTTTAGATCGTGAAACTCTGCTCTGTTGTTTCTTTACTGTGCATGTCCCTGGTCGTCTTGTCTACATGAGGCCAATTGTTCTTGTTTTCTGTGCCCATACTGCCACCTCCCACTCATGGAA
>NC_081431.1:14334031-14490503 GCF_949786415.1 Peromyscus eremicus | reverse complement strand
TCTGCTTGCAGTGGGTCATACCAGAGTTGATTGGCCACACCATTGTCACTGTGTTAATGCTTGTTTCATTGCACTGGTTCATCTTCCTTCTCAACTTACCTGTTGCCACCTGGAATATATATAGGTAAGTATAGTTTGTTTACTGTTTTGTGACAATAGTTCTTAAAAAACATTAGCAGCTGGGCCTGGTGGTACATGTCTATAATCCCAGCGCTTGGTAGTAATCCCAGCATTTGGGAGGTGGAATTAGAAGGACCAGAAGCTTTGAGTCTAGCTTTGGCCATTTAGTGAGTTTGAAGACATCCTAGGCTACATGAAACCCTAGATAAAAGAAAACAATTAACAGCATGTTCTCCCCGCAAAAATATCCCAGTGATTGAAATAAAGAACTTTATGAAATCAGAATAAATTATTGTTTACTTTGGTATATTGGACAGATAGTAGTTTGCATGACTCAGTCTTGTGGTGAAGCACAAAAATCACATGTATAAGAGTAATATAGTCAGGCAATGGTGGCACAGGCCTTTAATCTCAGCACTCAGGAGGCAGAGGCAGGCAGATCTCTGAGTTTGAGGCCAGCCTGGGCTACAGAGGGAGTTACAGGACAGCCAGGGTTACACAGAGAAACCCTGTCTCAAATCCTTTTCTTCTAATAGTCAAAGGCTAGAGACAATAAGGCCTTTATTTGTCTCTGTAATACTGGAAATATATCAAAGAAAATTGCATTTTAGTGCCTGCAAAGTAGGCAACTTGGGTTTAGGATTTTTTGTTTATTTTGAGGTTTTTGTTTGTTTTTGCAGTGCAGATTAAATAACACTAATTTTTTTTTATTTAAAACGTTTTGGAAATAAGGGGGTAGAGAGATGGTTCAACAGTTAGGAGCACTCACTGCACTATAAGAGTGTGGAACTTTAGATCCGAGCACCCAGAAGCCCAGCATCCTGCATTCCTACACAGACACACATAGACACAGACACACACATATACACAGACACACACACACACACACACACACACACACACACACACACAAGTAAATGACTAATTAGATGTTTTTATTTAGAAAGTACATTAGTCACTTTTCTCATTGCTGTGACCAGAATGCCTTATAGAAATAACGTAAGGAAGAATTCTTTTAGCTTACTGAGTCAGAGCTCTCAGTTCATGGTGCTTGGTCCCAAGCCCTTGTCCAGGAGGAGCCTCTTCACTCCCTGGCAGCTGGAAGCAGAGAGAGAGGGGGAATGGGAAGGGACTAGGGCAGGAAACAGCCCCAAGTGCATGTACCCAGTGACATACTTCTGCTAGACCACCTGCTTCCTGTCACCACTTCCCAGTAATGCCTTCACAGTGTGGGTACATCAAGGGATTAGTCCATTGATGAGGTCACAGTTCTCATTATCTGATTGCTCCCGGAAACTTCACAGACACACCCAGAGGTGTGTTTTACTAATTTGGCCTTTCTTTATCTTTTATATTGACAATCAAGATTAATCTTCCTTCTATGGGCTGGTGTGGGGGTGTGGTGGCAAAAGCTCAGGAAGGAGGCTAGGCAGGCTGTTATCTGAGTTCAAGGCTAGCTTGGGCTACAGAGCAAATTCTGGGATATCTAGGGCTACACAGAGAAACCCTGTTCTTGAAAAAGAAACAACAACAACAAAATAAATCATCCCAGGAAATTTGTTCAGAAATAACCCAAGGGAAAGAAACACTTATAGTCAAGCTGCTATAGTTTGTTATCTAGTGAAAAATTTTGGAATAATATTGATTTATTTACGTGTGTGTATGTGTGTATTATTTGTGTGGGTGACCATGGAGGCTAGAAGAAGGAATTGGATTCCAGGGAATTGTAGTTACAGATGGGTTTGACCTGCTATGTGGTGTTGGGAACCAAACCTGAGTCCTGTGTAAGAGTAGCCAGCCAATGAGTCAGTGATTTTAACCACTGAGCCATTTCTCCTGCCCTGGAATTATTCTTATGTTAGTAGATTGCTTCTCTGTTTTTTTAAGCTTTTATTTTGTTTATTGAGGGACATAACCACTCATTGGCTGATTGTTAAATGTGTTATAAAATACTATTAGAATAAAAATGAATCATGTGTGGTGGCATACATCTTTAATCTTGTTACTTGGGATGCAGAGGCAGATAGATTTTTGTGAGTTTGAGGCCAGATTGGTCTCCATAGGGAGTTCTAGGACAGCCAAGGGACACAGTTAGACCACCATCTCAAGCAAGACAAAAAGAAAGGCAAGGAGTGCTAGTGAGATGCTCTATGGGTAAAGGTGCTGGCTGCCAGGCTGACAACCTGAGTTTGATCCCCGGAATCCATATGGTTGGACAGAACTGATGCCCTGCAAGTTGTCTTGTAACCTCATGTTTGCCTTAACAGAAGCATGTGTCCTCCCCTGCATCCTCTCACACCTGTACTTGTGCTTGTACACACAGACACAGACACACACACACACACACACACACACACACACACACTAAATAATAAAGTAAAAAAGGATGTGGAAAAGAGTAAAGAGTCAGAGTAGGCATGGCAGAACACATTTGTGATGACTTGGGAAACTGAAACGGAAGGATTTCGAATTTGAGACCAACCTGGGCTACACACAAGATCCTGTCTCAGAAACCAAACCCAAGTCTTCCTAGGACTGGCCTTGACCAGATTGTAAGGAATCTGTTCCCAGGATGAGGATCGGATTAGGATGTTGGTATACATAGGTTGTTCATGAGAAAGCAATAAGAAATTGAAAAAGGGAAACAATAAATAAAAAAATTTACCCCAGGAAACATATGCTATGCTATAGAAAAGACTGACCAACTTTTCCACAGCTGAGATAGGAACTGATGGAGAAGTTTTGGAGGAGTGCCGTTTATTGGCTTGCTTCCCCAGGACCACCCTCCTACATCAGTTATTATTAGTCAAGGAAATACACCACAGGCTTGCCCACACACCATTCTGGTTGGGACATTTCTCAACTGAGCTTCTTCCTTCTTCCAAAACGACTCTGTCTTGTATCAGTGTACCATATAGTTTTATGTCAACTTGACACAAGCTAAAGTCATCTAAGAGGACAGAACTTCAACTGAAAAAAACGCATCAAGCTAGATGGTGGTGATGCACACCTTTAATCCCAGCATTCTGGAGGCAGAGGCAGGCAGATCTCTGTGAGTCTGAAGCCAGCCTGGTCTACAGAGCTAGTTCTAGGACAGCCAGGACTACACAGAGAAACCCTGTTCTAAAGGTGAAAAAAAAAGTCTCTGTAAGATCAGACTGTAGGCAGAAACGCCTGTAGGCCATTTTCTTAAATAGTGATTGATGGGGGAGGGCCCACTGTGGGTGGGTACACCCCTGGACTGGTGGTCCTGAGTTCTATAAGAAAGCAAGCTGGGGGTTAGGGATTTAGCTCAGTGGTAGAGCGCTTGCCTAGCAAGCGCAAGGTCCTGGGTTCAGTCCTCACCTCCAGGAGAGAAAAAAAAAAAAAAAAAAATAATAATAATAATAATAAAAAAAAGAAAAGAAAAAGAAAGCAAGTTGAGCAAGCCAGAAAGCAGCACCTCTCCATGGCCTCTGCATCAGCTTCTCCCTCCAGGTTCCTGCCCAGCTTGAGTTCCTTCCCTGACTTCCTTCATTGATGAACTGTGATTTGGAAGTATAAGCCAAATATATCTTTCCTTCCCAAATTGCTTTTGCTTTTGGTTATGGTATTTCCTCACAGCAATAGCAATCCTAACTAAGTCAATCATGTTGATATAAACTAGCTAGCACAGTAGGTCAGGGATGTCCTTGAATCTCTCTCACCTCTACCTCCCAAGTGCTGAGATAACAGGCATGCACTAGCGTGCTCACTTGATGCAGTGCTGGGGACCAAACTCAGTGCTTCGTGCATGCTAGGCAAGCATTCTACCAACTGAATTCCATCCACAGTCCTATCTACTTGACTTCTACATTTACAGATTCTGGAAAGACATATATAAAGATGAGTTCATGGTCTTTTCTGACTGGCCCTTAGCATGTCAAAGTTTATTTGTAACTTGTATAAGCACTCTATTACTCTTTTTTTTTTTTTTTTTTGCCATCCGGGATTAAAAGTGTGCCCACCACAACCAGCTGAACTCAGGGTTTTGTGTATGATGGAGAAAAAAAAGCTGTTCCACTGAGTCACATCTCTACCCCACATTTTATGTTTTTAAGCAACTTTGGGAAATTGTTTTCATAAGCAGTATGTATTGAATAGTGAAGTATTCACTAGTATTGCATAGAGAAGGGCCAGGATATTGAGAATTCAGAGAATGGAGAAGAGATTGTATTGTTGGAACAGGGTTGCATTAGTCAGAATGCAAAAGAGACAGCTTATAAATGATAGTAGAACAAATAACAGGAATTCAGTGTGCTAGTTTGCAAGATGAGAGAGACAAGAACTGGGGTAGAAGAAAGCCTTAAGGATCACCAAGGAACTTAGGTAACAGAATTCTGAATTGTAATCTTGTTGAGGCTGTTGGGAGGTATTATTTGGATATTCAGGTATGGATGGGCCAGTAGGGTTTAGGGGAGAGTTTAAAACTGTGATACTCAGAGAAAAGGAAAGGACGTTGGGAAACTGTATGTGGCAAGAGTGAAGAAATCAAGAAGCCTGGACGTGCAAGCAGGAGGAGGCTGTTTATGGTGCTGGGTTGAGACATGTATGTTACACATGTGGCACAGTCTGGATGGTGAAGCCTAGGCATAACCATTGGTTCTCTCATTCTACATAAACAAGTTTCTGAGAGCCAGGTGTGGTGATGCATATCTGGAACCTTAGCACTCAAGAAGCTGGGAAAGCATGATCCTCAAGTTCAAAGCTAGACTGGACTATGTATTGAGTTAGAGGCCAGCTTGAGCTACAGAGTGGGACCCTGTCTCAAAAGCCAAGAAAGGGGCGAGGGAGATGGCCTGGTTGTCAGAGAGCAAGCATGGTGAATGAGTTCAGATCCCAGCACCTAATGAATACCAGGTGGGCATGTTGGCCTGGGCCTGCCTGTCATCCTGACTCTCAGGTGGAGGCAGCCTATCCCTGGAGCAAGCTGGCTCTCTAAAGTAGATGAATTGGGGAGTTCGGGTCCAGGAAAGAAACCCTACCTTGATATAGAAGGTGGAGAGCAGTTAAACACCTGATGTCAACTCTTGGCCTACACACACACACACACACACACACACACACACACACACACACAAGCGTGCATACATACATGTACACCACGCACAAAAACACAAAACTTTATAACATTAGTTTGGTTTTGGAACCTCCTTTAACTTGTATCTAATGAGAAAGAGCTAAAGAGAGACAGACAATGTCTTAAAGGTTCTCAGTATTTACTAGGTATTACTACTACATTTTTTTTAGTGTATAGAAAATTAAATGGAAAGTAGCTTCCAAAGGAAAACCAGGTGGTAGCCCAAGACGTCATCATTCTGCTCTGTTTTGTCTGAATTTGAGGCTGCAAGGACTGGTCCACCTTTGCAGGTTGATGACTGCTCTTCAGTATTCATGCTGAGGTTTGATTTCCTTCTAATATGTGTATCTTTTATCAGGTTCATCATGGTGCCAAGTGGTAACATGGGAGTGTTTGATCCAACAGAAATACACAATCGGGGGCAGTTAAAGTCACACATGAAAGAAGCCATGATCAAGCTTGGTTTCTACCTGCTCTGTTTCTTCATGTATCTCTATAGGTAAGTTTAGAGTCCTCTTTACAGCATACTGGATGGCGTGCCTACTTTTGGTTCATGAAGGATTATATAGTACTGTAGGATTTTGTATTGGCATTGTAAAACTTCAAGGAGTTATGTGAATTTATTGTATCTGTAGATTTTTTTATGTATAAAATTTTCTATAATACCTAAGTTATTCCTTAGCTGTTGAGGCTATTAACGTGCTCTAAAGCTGCCATTACTATTTGTTTTCTGTCTTAGACTCTACCTGAGAGTTTTCACTGTTCCATTTCAAAATCTTAATGATTAGAAACTCTTATTCTGCCAGGCATAGTGGTATATGCTTTTAATTCCAGCACTCAGAAGGCAAAGGCAGGCAGATCTCTTAAGTTGGCCTACGTAGTGAGTTCAGGCCAGCCAGGACAATATGATAAGACCCTGTCTAAACAAAAAAGGAAGAGAAGAAATAAAATAAAAAGGGAGTTGGAGAGATGGCTCAGTGGTTAAGATCACTGGTCTTCCAGAGGACCCAGGTTCAAGTCCTAGTACCCTCATAGTGGCTCATAGCCATCTCTAGCTTCAGTTTTAAAGTATTTGTAGGTTTTTGTTTGTAATGCTGGCTATCTTGGAATCACTATGTAATCCAGTCAGGCCTAGAACTTACAGCAATTCTCTAGTGTCAGTCTCCCTAATACTGGTATTCTAGGTGTGAACCACCACTCCTGCAAGGATAATGGTTTGGTTTTGGTTTTCAGTGTATGATAGTTTTATGTGTGTGGTGTTTTAAAAGCCTGCGTTTATGCTTGAGTAGCACAATTGTGCCTGGTGTCTCTGGAGCCCAGAAGGCTTCAGATCCCCTAGAACTTGAGTTATAGTTACAAGCTGCCATATAGGTGTTGGGAACTGAAACTGGGTTTTCTGCAAGAGCAAGAAGAGCTCTTAAGCACTGAGCTATGTCTCCAACCCCAAGATACTGGTTTTTAAAAATCATTATTTTAGCCAAGAATAGTGTTGCATATCTGTAATCCCAGCACTTGAGATGCTGAGACAGGAGAATCATAAATTCAAGACCATCCAGGACTATTTAGTAAATTCCATGGTTCCCAAAGTTAAAGCAAGATCCTATCTCAAAAATAAGAAAATAAGAGCTGGGCAGTGGTGGCACGTGCTTTTAATCCCAGCACTCAGGAGGCAGAGGAAGATGGATCTCTATGAGTTCGAGGCCAGCTTGGTCTACACAGTGAGTACAGGACAGCCAGGGCTGTTACACAGAGAAACGTTGTATTGAAAAGAAAAGCAAACAAAAAACCCAAAACAAACAAATAAAACAAGTGGCAGTAGCATTTAAGGGGCAGGTTTTTTGTTTTTTGGGTTTTTTTTCTGTTTTGTTTTTTCGAGACAGGTAGCTTTGGTGCCTGTCCTGGATCTCGCTCTGTAGACCAGGCTGGCCTCAAACTCACAGAGATCCACCTGCCTCTGCCTCTCAAGTGCTGGGATTAAAGGTGTGCGCCCAGCCATATTTTATTTTTAAAAAGTTTATTGTTATTTTTAGTGTGTGTGAGTGCTCACGAATGTGGATATGTGCAGGTGCCCTTGGAGGCCAGAGGCATTGGGTCCCCTGGAACTGGAGTGACAAGTAGCTGTTGTGAACCACCTGACCTGGTCCTCTACAAGAGCAATGAGTGTTCTTAACTGCTAAGCCATCTCGCTAGCCCCTACTGATTTTTTAATGACAGTACCAAATTGGTTTTAGATTTAACTCTCTCCCTATCGTCTCCATTTGTTTATTGTTTTAGTGGAAACATTAGAGGCTTTTTTTTTTTTTTTTTCCCCAGACAGGGTTTCTCTGTGTAGCTTTGTGCCTTTCCTGGAACTCACTCTGTAGTCCAGGCTGGCCTCGAACTCACAGAGATCCGAGTGCTGGGGTTGAAGGCGTGCGCCACCACTGCCTGGCACACTAGAGGCTTTTATCTGAGTATTTCTATCAGATTTAAGTGACTGCAGTGAATATTTCTTGATGAACCTGGGGATGCAGGTTTGAATGGCCCAGATTCCAGGAGAATCCTAAGGAAACATTAGTAATTCCAATTTCTTCTTCCCACAGTATGATTCTAGCTTTGATAAATGACTGAAGCTGGAGAAGCCGGGGTTGAAGCCAGCACTACACTGCACAATTGAGGAGCCAGAGACTGCTTAAACCACCCTTAAACCATGACCATAGCAGTATATATTTTGGTCTTTGAACAAAAAAACCTATTTTTGCTGTATTTTTACCACATAAAGTATTTACAAAAAAAAAAAAAAATGAATTGAGTTTTTGTAGATTTCTGATTCTCACCCTCAACACGTGAAAGTGTTTTGTGTTCTCTGTGGCTGTTTGGTAGAGGTAGGAATGTGTGCCAGCTTTGCATGCCAAGGAAATAAGAACACACCCAAAAGAGCCCCGACTAGATGAGCTGAGCTGTCTTGAAGTCTGAGAAGCCGGAGCCGAGAGCAATACAGCTAATCTGGACAAAAGAAGAGAGTTAGTTACCCCTCTTGTCTATATTGTGGCAACTTCATGTTTATGTGGCTTAAGAATTTTGGGGACTTTTCAGCTAAGTCTTTCAACAGAAAATGACATTTTAAAATATAATTATTCCTTTGCAATATTTGAAGGCATGTGCCCGGGTACAATGTAATTCCTGCTTACAGAAAGGAAAAATAAATTTTAAAATCAAGATTTTTATCAAGAGCTTTCATTTTAAAGCTTGTATCTCTATAATTCCATACCCCCTCCCATCCCCACCCCCGCGAGCACACACACACACACACACACACACACACACACACACACACACACAATCACCTTGGCTCTTGCCAGGCTTTATTTTTGCAGCATGATTGTTTCATTTGTATTTCATCTCTTTAGTAATATGTTTTAATGGATTTGGAGAGGTGACTTGCTAGAAGCCTCTCAGAATGAGGAACTCAGTCAGTCATTGTTAGTGAAACAGCCGTGAGTCCTCACTTGGTGCAGAATTAATTGCACCTCCTTTCCCTTTGTGCTGATCACTCTGTGGATTGGGAAACCCAGTACAAGCCATTGCATGCACATGGCAGTAACTAAGCACTCTAACTCTGGCTCTGGGTGAGAGCAGTTCACCTCCTAGCCTCTGTTTATCGTGTCTTGCAGTGTAGCGTGACTGGCAATTCTTCCTCGGTCCTATTTGCACTTTGATGTTGGTGTCCTAAGCACTGATATTTAAGAAAACATGGCTGTTCACTTTGGCATGGTGGACCTTGGTGGCAAAACAGTGTGTGGTTTCCCAGAAGATTAGATGTTTAAATGTCACATGTCTTACTGAGAATTGGTAGAAGCAAGAGAGCCAGGAAGCTAGATTCCCTGTCAGAATGGGAGCATGCTCTGTCCACATAGGAAAAAAGGATTCGGGATGGCTTGCAAAGGAAACTTGGTTCACTGGACTCTGAAATCACAGAAATTTCCAACAGTAATCTTGTATTTCTGCCTGGGAAAGGGCTAAGAAGCTGTAACACAGGAGTTACTTTGTTTCCATCTTTTTCATACCGTTTCTCTCTGAGACACCTGCTTAACACCCCACCCTACCTTCCTTTCCCTCTCGGTGTCGCTCAGGCTTTTCAGACAGACCTGTTGTTGGAGGAGTCATAGAACTGAGACAGTCAGCTACCGTACTTAACATGGCTCCAAGGGAGTGGAGGGTTTGGGGCTCAAATGTTTCATCTTCTCCAAGTATTCTTAACCCAAACTGAAAGCGATGTGGCCAGGCACCTTTGGGCTATCACTGTCAGGTGTAAGCTGCTAAGGCCGGGCGAGTGAGAAAGCTGCCTAGTCTTTAGCAACCAAACTTCATTCTGAAACACTAACTAGTTACCAACACCCCCTTTCTTTCTCATACTGCTTGTGTATATCAAAGCCAGGAAAGGGATTGGGAAAGTCATTCCTCTGGACTTTTTGGAGGGAGGGGGATGCTTCCAGAAGTGCTGAAAAGGCGGGAGCAAGCACTGGCCCTCAGTGGCTGTGGTTGGGCTGACAGTGCTGCTGTACAGTGCTCAGGGCATTGCAGGGACCTCCGAGCTATCTGTTCTAGGATTTTCATCTCCAAGATGGAGACAGGCCTGGGGATTGTCAGAGGTCTCCAAAGTGTGAACTCCTGAAGTCTAGTTCAGTTCAGTGTCCTGCTGTGCCCTCTGTAAAGGCTCTAATGTTGAGGGCCTTGCCAGTACAGACTGCCATTGGGTGCTCCTGTGCTGGGTCATGTCCCCCTTAGCTTCTAGACTTTTAACAATAGCAGATGACTGTTAGCTCTCCAGAGCTGAGGGAGTAAGACCCAAGATGCAGCCCCACTCGTCACATCTAGCAGGTCCCTCTTCATGCCTGCTACACAAGAGGAGGATGTAGCAAGAACTCAGAGGCTTCCCTCTGCCGTGGTCTAACTTTAAACCTCTGAACTGTCTCCTGTGGGAAGTGCTGTCACTTGTATGCAGTTGGTCTCTCTTCCTAGATTGTGCGCTCCTGGAGAGCAGAGTCCACTGTGCTCATGTTTGTGTTGTCTTCCTTTCTCTCCTGGCGCCTAATACAGTGCCTTGCACACAGAAACAATAAATGGCTGTTGAATAACACGCTGATCAGATTGTGGTGTTCTATTGCTCTTTCATGGAGAAGTCTGACTGATGTCCTTTAACTCAGAGAAGCAGTAATGGAACAACAGAATCAAAGTCCACCACTATCTTTTCTTCAAGGTAGTTAACTTTAGAAGTGTTTTTTTAAATGACATTTTTATTTTAAATGTATTGTTTTGCTTGTATGTATGTCTGTGTGAAGGTGTCAGATCCCCTAGAACTGGAGTTACAGTTGTGAGCTGCCATGTGGGTGCTGGGAATTGAACCTGGGTTCTCTCAAAGAGCAGCCAGTGCTCTTAACCACTAAGTCATGTCACCAGCCCAATAATGTAGTGCACACTAGAAGTATTGTAAGATCTTCTGAGCTTAAAAGGGGAACTATTGTATTGGGTTTACTTCAGAAAACCCCCAAAATTAATTTTGCTTACAAGTAACATTTTATCAGAATTTAAGGATTATCACATACTAGGTGTAATTGTCTCTCTCTAATATCTAGATAAATTTGTTTTAATAATGCAGAAGTAGTCAGACAGTAGTGGTGTGCGCCTTTAATCCCAGCACTCTGGAGGCAGAGGCAGGTGATCTCTGAGTTCGAGACCAACCTCATCTTCAGAGTGAGTTCCAGGACAGACAGGGCTACACAGAGAAACCTGGCCTTGAAAAAACAATAAAATGATGATGATGATGATTGTGATTGTGATGACACAGAAAGAGGCTGAGGGTGTGGCTTGGTGTTAGTGTAACTTTCTGGCACAAGCAAGGCTGTGGGTTGCATCTCCAGTACCACAGAAGGGGAGAATTTGAAATTGTGTGTTTGCCATCTAGGTTCAGCATTAAGGTTTTTTTTTATATATGTATAGGTGTTTGGCCTGCTTGCATATCTGTGTACCACAAGTGTGCAGTGCCCCTATAAGCCAGAAGAGGGCATCAGATCCCCTAGAACTGGAGTTACAGATGGTTATGAGTTACCAAGCGAGTACTGAAAATTGAACGTGTCCTCTGGAAGAACAGCCAGTGCTCTTATTGCAGAGATATCTCCCTAGCCTGCTTATTTATTTTTAAAGACAAGATCTGTGTCCTGGGCTGGTCTAGAACTTAGTATCAACCAAGCTACATCCTAAGTTTTGTCCTTTAAACCAAACATGTCATGTACTATAATCGATTGAAATATTTTTGATGTAAAATTAGTTAGCAAGGCTGTTCAAAAAATGGCTCTTCTTGAGGATTTTCTGCCAGGAGCCATCCCTGGCAGTAGATGGGTCCTGCAGAGGGTGTAAGGAGTCAGCAGGAGAAGGAATGAGCCAGGCCATGGTGGTCGGGAGAATCTTGTAGCCTGAGTGACTAGCAGCCAGAGTGTTTCTTATACAGAATTTAGTTAGCAGGGATACATTCATGATGTTCCAAAACATAGATTTGGTTTTGGACATGTGCTTCACTTTCTTTTTGTCATTATTAATAAACTATGACAGAACAGAGTTATCATTTCCAATCATTTTCCCTCAAGTTCTGACATCTTTAATAAACAGAGTTATCATTATTACTCATTAACCCTATAAACCAATTTTTAAGGATCTAGAGGCATATGACAGCCTGTGCTCAGGCTGGTTGATTTGGTTGCTTCAAGGACACTAGACAAAAACAAAAATCTTCAACCACCCTGGGCATTTTGCCATGTCCCAAGCAGTGTATTATTAACTCTTAGTGGTCAGAGTGCCCAGGAAAAATCCCCAGGCTAAAGCTGCTGCAGTTATTATTCAAATTCTGGCATACTACAATCAATGTTCACATTTATATCTTTATAGAATTTGTCTATATCTCTAATCTTGACATTCTGTTGTTCCTTGGTCATATGACATTATAGTGGCTCTACATGAGCTAACTTCTAAGAAAGGGAGGTCCTAACACCTCATACTTTTATCATCTTTCCACTCCATATTTTGTATGTCTCCATCAGTAGTCTCTGTGTAGGGCAGAGTTGTATGCCACGTCATTGTCTGAGTGTACAGTGGGAAGAGGCTTGTAATCTGAACTGTGGCCAACTCCTCTAGCCCACCGGATCTTGTTGACCTTTTTAATTTTACTTTGTTTTGAATATCTTGTTCCTGTGTAAGTAGAGGGACAGTTGTTTCAAGAATGTCTCATAGCCTCATGAAGAGACCTCTAGCTTCTTTATGTGTCACAACCTCCAAGGCATAAGGAAGACCTTCAAGTAGATAAGGATATCTCCCTCAAAGTGGTGTGTGTGTGGGGGGTAGTTTATTCAGGACTGTCCTGGGTGAGCTTAAAAGCAGCATTCCTGGGAGAAGGCATAAATGATTCATAAGGAATTTTCTATCAACCCAGTATCCCCAAATTGTACAAATATTAAAAGTGCCACAAGTATGTAACAGGTGGAGGTGAAAACCAAAGGTGGCATGGCAGCCATCATGTGGATCAGCTCTGCTGGATCTTTGTCAAGCAGTTGTGCTGGCTTTATGACTTCTGCCATTCCATTCAGATATGGCTGTGCCAATTTTCAGTGAAGCCTTTGGATTTAGGCCACTTTTCTCAAATGTCTTAAAAGACAGAAGGCTAGTTTTTGCTAATGACTGGGTCGTTCAAAGCCTCATCTGGGGGCTAGAGAGATAGCTCAGCGGTTAAGAGCACTGGCTGCTCTTGCAGAGGACCTGGGTCCAATTCCCAGCACCCACATGGCAGCTCAGAACTGTCTGTAACTCCAATTCTAGGGGGATGGGACACCTTCACACAATGTACATAAAATAAAATAAAATAAAATAAAATAAAAACAAAAGGCCTCAACTGTCGCTACCACAGTAAGCCACAGCACTAACTTGGTACTCCTCTCACATTGCTCTTTAGAAAGACAGCTTTTCAGCTGCTCCCCATAGGGCTGGGTGGGGAAGAGGGTGTGATAGGTGAGGGATCACAATCAACTTGCTGAAGCTCGGAGGTTTGACTGTGGCTTCCTCTGTTGTCAATCTGCTCTCCTACATCCGTTAAAATGCCATTTTTGTATCTTGGGTCCCGTTTATGTATCAGTTTCCACTACACATTAGAACCTGGTCAAAATGTGTGCTGGTTTAAAAGCCAGCGGTGGAGGTGGACACCTGTAACCTCAGGCGCTCTAGAGGCCGAGGCACCGCTGCTTCAAGGCCTGCTTGAGCCATATCTCAAATACCCCAAACTGAAACATAAAAACCTCAAATATGCTAAGCTCCTGTTTTCTAAAAGAACCTCTCTGTCAGGTTGGAAGGTCATGGTTAAGTTTTGGTTTTTGCAGTGGTAGGAAATGAACCCAGGGCCTTGCACATGTTAGGTAAGTATTCTACCACAGCTATACACCCCAGCCCTGGTGTAAGATTGAGTTACTATTCCATGGCTCTCCTGACATGTCTTCCTCACAGCTCACTCCCCAGGATCTATGATGTCAACTTACATCCACTACCCCCTAAACTATTTACTCCTAGCTGGCACTTGAGCAAAAGTGTTGTGTCCATTCCCAAAGCTTGCTTCAAACCGATCATTCTCAAAGGGACAGAACATGATCCAACTGTTCGAAGCTTCCTTGTAGACCTTGACATCTCTGGAACTGATCTGCCAGGGCCTGCTTATTCCACAGACTGAACAGAATTGAAGCTTATTTAATTGAAGGCAACACATTTGCTGCTATGATTGCTGATGACAGAGATCTGTGGGACAAGGCAAAGTCCTCTGTAGCAAATCTGTATAGGTTTCCTAAATTAATTTTTTTTCTGGGGCAAGGAGATATAGATCTCAGTGGACAACTTTGTGGAGTAAGTCCTCACCTTCCATCCTGTTGAGGTGGAGTGTCTCGTTTCTGCCACTGCCCAGTGTACGCCAGGATAGCTGGCCTGCTACCTTCCAGGTCATTGTCTCTGCTTCCCAGTCTTACTAAGATTACAGATCTACATCACCATATCTGGCTTCTTATGTGGGTTCTGGGGATTGAACTCCGGCTTACAAGGAAGTGCTTTTATCTGCCGAGCCATGGCCCCTGTGAGAGTGTTTTTCAGTGCTGGGAACTGAACTTCACAAATGCTAGGCAAGTGCTTATGTCACCCAGCTCCATCTCCAGCCTCGATAGATAACCCCATATTCTTAGTTGATATTTTTCTTTCTTTCTTTTTTTTCTTTTTGGTTTTTCAAGACAGGGTTTCTCTGTGTAGCTTTGCGCCTTTCTTGGATCTCGCTCTGTAGACCAGGCTGGCCTCGAACTCACCAAGATCCACCTGCCTCTGCCTCCCGAGTGCTGGGATTAAAGGCGTGTGCCACCACCGCCCGGTGGTATTTTTTACCAGTTGTAATAGTCAACACAATTGTACTGATAACCTACCTCTTCCCTGCCTACCACGCTTTGAAGCAAGTTCAACATCACATATGTTAAGGTTTAGAATCTTAAAGCATATATGAATATAATGCCAACACTCTATATAAACTATCACTTTTTTTTGGGGGGGGGGAGGTGTCTTGCTATGTAGCTCAGGCAGGTTCAGATCCACAAACCTCCTACTTCTCCCTCCTGAGTAGTAACTAGTTAAGACTATTTACCATTTCTTTGTATTAAATAACCCATGAGGGCTCAAATCTCCCCAGGACTCAAAAAGTTCTGCAGTTGGTTTGTTAACATAGTAATCTAAACAAGCTCCACACATTTGGACAATGTCTATAAAGCTTTTATTTCACTGCAGAAGTCAGAAGAGGGATTGGAGTTAGAGACAGTTGTGAGCTGCCATGTGGGTGCTGAGAATTGAACCTGGGTCCTCTGGAAGCGCAGCCAGTGTTCTAACCACTGAGTCCTCTCTCCAGCCTGGAACTTGGTATGAAGACTAGGATGGCCTTGAAGTCTGCTTTTTCCCTTTTGTTAAATTTTAAACTGTTCTTCAAAAACATTTTAATTTTCTTTCAGTTCAATGTCCGGTAGGATATTTTCACAGATGAGTGGCCTGGCTTTCACATACTAACTTGCCTGAAGACTCTAGAAAACTTAAATGTTTAATTATATGGATACCTCCTGAAATCTCGTGTCATTTAATTTTAATGACACTTACAGATTTTGATTTTTCCAAAGTAGCCACCTACAGACGAAGGGAAGACTATGGTATGACTGCAAACATTAGCTTCGAGGTTTGGTTTGACTCTCTGCTTCATACCCGCTCTCCCTCATCTATAAGCTGGGAATTACCATCTGCCATATAAACCCTATTGTACTTATCTATTACATTACCAAGTGGCTTATTCTAGGAGCTGGAATACACAAAGCACTGAGTGTATTAGCAGTGTATCAGTACCACTCAGTAACCAAGTAGATACACATAAGCAGATAAGTGGTCAGTCCCCTCAAACTCTCTGGTCCTGATTCTGAGTTGTGCTGTCATCACTGGGGAGTAATACAGCTTGGTCTTGTGTTGGTCAAACACCAATCACTGGATAGGTGGCAGGCTGATACCATGTAATTATATTAACAAAAAATTCTCTGGGACTGGAAAGATGGCTCCGCAGTTAAGAGCACCTGCTGAGTCCCACCATCAGTTTCTGATGCTTCACATTCCTGTAGCTCCATCTCCAGGGATCCTACACCCTCTCTAGCTTCAGAGGGCGAGGATGCGCATGCATGCACGCACACACAGATTTTCTCCTTTAACTTATTATTATTTCTGGGCAGGAGGGAGGTTGTTGCAGGAGCTGGTTCTCTGTTCATGTAGGTCCTAGGACTCGAACTTGGGTCATTAGGCTTGGCAACAACCACTATCTTGATGGCTTTTCCCTCTAATGAGAAATCTGAAAATTGGTTTGGAAATCAACCCATGCCTCCCCAGGTTGAGTCTCACACGCACTTCTATTTAAGTACAGGTTCTGGAATCTACCCTTATCCATGACTGGCTGCACAATAGCCTCCTTCAAGGACATTTAGGCTTTCCTTAGGCTCCATTCACAAACTCAGGTCAAGATATGGCCACCAGTTCAGCAAATTAGTCATTTGAGATATAATACAACAAGAATTAATTACTCATTCTGTTTATTGAATTGAGAGAAGGGAATACAAAGGACTGGGCAAGTGCTGTGCACTGACATGGAAAAGGTGTAATTAAAATAAAATTTAAAAATCCAAGTAAAGCAAATCAAAGTTACTGTAATTTCAACCAAACAAAAAAATTTAAAGACATTTAATATACCACACATTTATAAAATAAATGTCAACCAAAAGGTGTCTTGTAAATAATTAGTAGAACAAGTGAAAATAAATATGAGACCTGAAGTTTTTATACTTTAATGAAATAATAAAACAAAGAAATTTAAACTACTAAATATAATCTTGAGAGGCAGTTAAAAAAGCAAACCCCAAAGTTTAAGAACACAATCCTCTGGAAACATCTATCAGTTCATAGTTAACTATTACTCCACACCAACAGCTGTGTGAGCTACATCGCACAAGGCCGTATCACTCTCCATAGCTCAGAAATCTCCAGAGCAACACCCAAATTCTTTGTGATCTCTACAGCTTGGTTTGTAAGCACATACATGCTTTTGTGATCTACTCCCCTCAAAACACACACACACACACACACACACACACACACACACACACACACACACACACACTCTCACTATCAAGAGGCCAATAACATCCCCCCCTCTGAGCCAAAAATGTTATGATTTAATTCTACCATATTGATCCTGATAATGTAAATGTCTAAGTCAAAGATGGGACACAATTAATTTCATTCTTATAAAAATAGACAAGTATTAACCAAGTCTTAAACTCAAGAGAGGGCACTTTACATGTGCACAAGACTTTCAGTAAAAATGACAACCTAGAAGTTGTTTCTAGGATATTTTATGAATCAAGTTCTTCCTTTCTCAAGCACACAAAATCTTATACGACTAACTTCATTAAATCCAGGACATCTGGATCCAGTAGATAGGGATGGGTTTACAGCTTGTGTTTGCAATTCTAGGGCAGCTACTGTAACAATAGCTCAACACTGCAACATTAGATTAAGTCCACCCTGTTTCTAGAAAGTGTCTAAGTGTAAATGCAATTCACCTCTTTCAAGTTAGCGGTTGAAGTGAAATCAGGTATGGGTTTGGAAATGGAGGTAATGCTTTGGCCAGCAAACAAAGGGAGAGTTGCTTAAGTCTGAGACATTAAAGTAAAATTACTAGGTAAAAAAGTATTTTTAAAAAATGGGACACAAAGGATATTAAGACAAATTATCTTCTTTCCTCCCCATTCTTCTGCTGTAAAGTAAATGACAAGGATATGTTCCCTTTCAAGAGATGTGCGACACATTTACCCACTGGGAGGCAGAGGGTCAGTTCTTGTTTGCAGGAACCAACGTCCTAAAAAAGATTTCAAGGCGGGGAGGGGTGGGAAGAAGAATTTTCTATTAATGCCATAGAATGCCAGTCAAGGCAGAACACTCCTAACCACTAATCTTGCTCAATTCCTGCTTGTCTTCTCAGACTAAGGAGATTGCTCTTGGTTCGTCTAGCAGGTGGTTTTCATTACTTATAGTCAGAGAATTCCTTTCTTGTTCTCCCACCCAAGAAAATGGCCAATATATGGGGATATTTGCAAATAAAACTTCCTGTTTTCAACTACTTACCTGGATTACTAGAATGCACTTATCTGGCCAGCGAGAGCAGCAAATACTGCTGGCATGAATACTAACAAAATACAAAACCCAAATCCAAAGCTTTGCCATCTCCCCCAACTAACTCCCACTCTAACTCCTTTTCTCACCCCCCACACACCAACCTCAGTGATCCCCAAATCCAACACTTTACCACTAATAACCAGTTATTTAGAGGAAAAAGACATTTAATTTCATTCTTGCTCTAGCCCTTAATCAATGCATCAACAACAACATCATTTTTAAGCACACGGAATTGAGCCTACTAACCTGATTTTTGGAGCCAAAATTCTCCACTATTTTGATCTATGTGCAAAAAGTATTGGTACTTTTCAGTTTATACATTGGTTAGTATCTTGTGGCTGGCTTGACAGAATTTTCCCTCTTAAGCCTTTATGTTTATCACATTGTCAGAAATTTTCAGTTACTAGCTATAGGTTAGAAAAATCCTGCCACCAGGTTCTTCCATCATAAAAGCTAGGTTTCTTCACCCTCTTTCCCACCTTTCTAACACACTCACTTCATGGTAAATCTATGAAACAGATGCTTCCGGCAAATTGGCACAGTGAAGTACCAGTATATAGAGGAAGCTGCCAGTTAGGACAGACCTGGAAACCACTCACCTAGCTGCTATGAACACCTTTGCATAGTTGTAACTCCACTTTAAAATGTGCCTCACTTTTAGTCCACGTTTTTACTTCTAAGTATTTTTAACTGTACTTCATAGGCACTATGAAAACTTGGATCTAGGTGTGGCTTGGTATACTGGTAGAATCTGAGTGTCAACTGCCCAGTGGGCACAAATTTCAGGAACATTACACATGTACCATATAGTACAATGTAACCACACCTGTAAACAGCCGTGGAGTTCTATGCCCACATTTTGTTAGTGACTGTTACTGTAGAGACTGGGTGTATGTGTTAATGGCGTCAGGGTATATCAATCAAAATACGGTTTGAACTGCACTGAGGTAAAGAGGAGTTGCCACTTAATTATATACAGTTACAAATGAAAATTTTTATTCAAGCTTAAAGTGAAAAGTAATTTAGTAAAGAAATGAAGTACCAGATAAACGGTAACATATTATTTTAACTTAGAAGTATCAAAACAGGCTTTCTCTGATTTTCTAAAGTGGTGGTCTCTGCAAAATGAAGCTTGATGTAATCTTTTTACACACTCATTTGATAAAATCATCGCTGACTACAACCTCTCATTTCCTCACTATGAGCTTTGGGAGAAGGAACTCTTACTTTAAGGCCGAATGTGTTTTCTTCTTCCTTTTCCCGACTTTCCCTCCCTGCTTCTACCCCTCCTATGTGCCCTACACTCCAAGCCTCTCTCCTCTTAGGGCCGTGAAGGGTGTGATCATGGTGAGAATGCTATGGATTTGGCTTGGCCTCAAGGGCAACTTGATACAGGATTTTTTTTTCTTCACCAGGATCTTTGGGAGTAATTCCACTTCTCTTTCCAATAGCTGTGGTCACCCTGATCATATCTACTGAAAAACAGGGAATTTCAAGAGAGACTGTTAGACCCAGCAGCTATGGGGTTTAAAAACACCATGAACATCAGACATTAGATGGAGTCTTCAAAATGAGAGCCTTTTTCCATAAAGGAAACCATCCCTTAAACTAAGGGGGAGGAGAGGGAGAGACTGTCCACAGCACCAGTTTGAATGAGGTTCAGTATGGCAACATCTGAGAAGTTGAGAAGGAATCTTTGTTAAATTCCAGTGTCCCTATATGTTGGGCATTAAGGGCAATTAGGAGAAATGACTGAGGTTTGAATCCCAGTTGACGTATGTTTGTAACCTGCTGAATTCTAAGTCTCAACGACACTATAAATTCCCCAAGTGGGTCTATCTTCTGATCTCTACTTTACTAGATCGCACCAAGTCCAGAAGAACTTGGAACAAACTTTCGTGAAAACCTAGACTGACAGCTGATTTTTCATGTTTGTGTATTTATAAAATTCTCCTTTTGAATCTTGAATTTCTTCAACATCAGGTACTGATGTCCCTTCGGGAATAAAATAAAAAGGGGGAACCTTCAGAGTATCTCTCTGGCTTTCCTGTGCCATGTCCTTCTGAGCACTGTTTCTGACCATGCCATGTCTCAGGTGGTACCCCAGAAGAGCATCAGTTACACTGCATATCTGAGTCACAGAGGAAACTGTTTTTAAGCTGGTTTAGATTCCAAATGTATACAAATGAAGTCACTTTAATCCTATAAATACTTCTTAATTTATTTTTAAAAAATTGTGCTGTTAACCCTTTTACGGGGCAACAAGCTATGTGAAAAGTACAAAACTTTTTGTCAAATGTAATATTGAGAGTGCTTTTGACATAGTTCACTGGTTTATCATCTGATCAGTATATACTGCGCAACGGGCAAGGCTAGAATCCATGAACCAAGCTGCAAAGATCTCAAGCTAAATAAGGCGGAAAGATTTGGAGAAACAAAAGGAAAATTCTTTCCTGTCCAATGTATACTCTTCAGACTAATGAACTCTTCCTATCAAGCCTTCTAAACTGTTAAATAAAGTTTCCAAACAAGCATTTGAACTTCATTACACAGAAGAGCAACAAGAATGGTATCCCACCAGACAAAAGGCAGGAGGGAAAAAATATATATACTGAGTTCAATGGGTAAGCCTGAATGCAGTACAGTTCTTCACAACCGATGGGGAATATTCAACATGGTGTCCAACAACGTTCTAACGACGTGCTTCATCAACTGGTTACTATGAAGCAAGGTGGAAAGGTTTGGCCCCAATCGGGCTTCAGAAATGGTTCTTTTTTCATGACGAGCATGTCTGTCCAGCTATCAATCATGTTTGTTTGCACCAAATCCCAAGCCATTAAAATACGACTAATTTTAAGTTAAACAGAAGTCGTCTGCTCCAATTCGCCATCAACTATCCATGCTACTGCATTCCTCTGAATGACGCCAAGACGAAAATGTGCAGAGAAAAAGAAAAAAAGAAAAGATATGTTAGAAAGTTTCAAAATTTGCATTAGGACATAACAGCAGAATAAGTAACAATAAACAAATTCTTGATATTTTCATAGTCCTTAACTTTTTAGGTTATATTTTTATAATGTAACCTCATTATTATTATTAATGTAGGAAAAGAAATGAATAATTATATTAGAATTTCCTAATTTTATGTTACTTTGGGTGGGGGCAGCAATGAGACAGGGTCTCACTGTGTAGCTCTGGCCGGCCATGAACTCAGAGATCTACCTGCCTCTGCCTCCAGAGGGCTGGGATTAAAGACATGCATAATCATGACTGACAGAATTCCCTATTTTTAAAATTAACCTTGAAATAGATAATTAGAATAAGAAAATCTTTGTTAGTTTATAATAAGAAAGACAAAAGAACACTCTGGTAATACAAGGCAGCGCTGCACCCTCAACTATGTATTTAATCCATTCAGCTGCCGAAGCTTGAGGTCTACAGCCTCACCCAGCTCCTTTTGGGAGAAGTGTATATATGACCTTTAGTGAGATAGAGTTCACATACGATGAACACACACTCATTTAAAATACTTACTAGTTTTAGTATACTGACAGCTTGTACAACATCAGCACACAGTTTTAGACCAACTTCACCATCTCAGCAATCACGTATACCCTCATAAAAAAAAACTACTCCTCTGGTCTCGGTGGACTGGCCTATTTTTAGACCAATTCAATATAAAATGTAATCACAGCATATGGTGTGTCTGTATGTTTTGTTTCTGATATATTTCATTTAGCATACTGTTTTCAAGGTTCATGCACCTTATATAGCATGTATAAATACTTAATCCTATTCCATTTTATAACCCCCACCACACAAAAACCAGAAAGTTACTAAGGCAATCAGTCTTGCAACTCGTTACAAAAGATCAGCAACTTCTCTTCAAAATAAATTGTTAAGCCAGGAGCTAGAGTGATAGCTCAGCATTAAAAAAACAATGGCTGTCCTTACAGAGGACCCTGGTTCGATTCCCAGATCATACATGGTGGGTTTTAAAAAAAGATTCTAACTCCAGTCCCAGGGAATCAGATGGTCTCTTCTGGCCTCTGTGGGCACCACACATGTGGTATAGATTCATATTCAGGCAAAACACCGTAACACATAAAGATACATTTGTTGGGCAAATAAGATGGCACCATGGGCAAAAGACTTGCTGCTAGGCTTGAAGACCTGAGTTCAACAGAACCCACATGGGGGAAAGAGACCAACTCCAGCAAGCTGTCCACTGACTTCAACATAGCATGTGTATCCACCACCCTCCTGCATACAATAAATGTACATAAAGAACCTTTTTATATGTATAAAGTTTTGAATTAAGTATTTAAATGACATATGTAACTTTATGCTACAGTTTTTGAACATTATCTTTAATCCACTTACATGTTCAAATTCCTATTCTAAGCAGGTACAATTTATTTAAAAAAATAATGTTTTCATTGTATGTGTGGGAAGACTCCAAAGGATATCCTCAAAAAGTAGTTCTTTTATTTGAAATGAGAATGACTGTATTTGTAGGGTCAGCCTTATGTTGGTGTAGAATAATGGACGCTGCTGAATTGGGCCTGATCTTGCAAGTGAGCCAGTATTCAGCATACCCACTGAAGTGACTCACATTCACCAAAGTCACAAAGTACAAAGTGCAACTCTTAGCCCATTGTGCTGCAAGACAGTACCCCTTATGAGATGAAGCTGCTACGTAAGGACCAGTCCTATCCTACTTCTTCCAATCACATTCTGAATGACTAATAAAGTATAAAAGTACAGATAATTACAGATGCAGATCTCCAAAGACCATATCTTAGAAACTGGGCCTTGAAACTTAGGACAACTAAAAGTCTTGGTTGATTTCCCAGGAGTATCAGATAGTAAAAACCAACAGAAAAGGCCTCCAAGGTCCCATGCAACTTGATGCAGTAGTTCTAACAGTTTTTAATTCTCATCTCTGTGTTTTGCTCTGTTTTGTTTTGTTTTTCGAGACAGGGTTTTTCTGTGTAGTCCTGGAATTCACTCTGTCGACCAGGCTAGCCTCGAACTCAGAGATCTGTCTGCCTCTGCCTCCTGAGTCCTGGGATTAAAGGCCTGCACCACCACTGCCTGGTCTCATCCCTGTGTTTTAAAAACAATAGCTAACTTCCCTCCAAGGAAACTCTTTAGTTGAAATCGTTCCATGTGTTTCTTACTAAATCACTTAGTGGGAAGTTGGACGACAGACAGCTTTAGCAGTTAAAAGCACTTGCAGCTCTTGCAGAGGATTGTCATTCTGTTCCCAGCATGCACATCAGGTAGCACGGGCACACAGGCACACACATGAGAAAAACAAAACAAAAACACCAACCACTTCGGTGGGACATACTGAACAAAACAATCTGTAAGTAAGTTATTTCCTTCTAAACGAGACATTTTTACTTGTTCTCTTTGAGGAAAAAAAAAAAAAGATATTTACATAAAATTTCTTATTACTTCTCTCTAGTACTATTATATTTAATCAAGAATTTGTCCTCATCTGTTAGCTTTATGACTTTCTTCATCTTCAAGTATCAAGGTGGTGGGAAAACTTTCCAGACCTAGACTTGCCGAAATGGCAGCATTCAACAAGTTAACGGGGGTCTGCCATATTTTGGTTCCTTCCCTATAAAATGAAAATAAAAATGTTTCTCTTACAAGACCATGAACACATGTGAGAGCAAATATACTCTGAGCATGCTACTTGGCACATAGGCAGCATAGGAAATTTAGTTCCTTCCTCTTTCTCTCGTCATAGTTAATGTTAGTATGCTATACAGTGCTAACATATTAGGAAAACCCCAAAATGATGCTCATTAAAATGAAAGTTTCTCAAATTTTATACATTGGTTAGTTCTCATGTATATAAAATGTTTCATGTAATATCACATTTACATAGCATGAGAAAACAACATTTTAATAAAATTTGTATGTATGTGCATGCAAGTGCATGCCTGCAAAGTGCAAGATGTGTGGAGGTCAGAGGACAACCCTGGTGTCAGTTTTGCCTTCCACTGAGAGGAAAAAATCTCTCCTGTTCTCCGCTGCACATGTCTGCCTAGCTGGCCTGACAGCTTCTGGGAATCCTCCTATGTGTCCACCTCCCATGTTCCGTGAGAACAAAGAGATTACAGACTCACATCATGTACACCGGCATTACATGGGTTCTGGGATCCAAACTCAAGTCTTCTCACTTATGGGGCAAGCACTTACCTCACACTTAACCCCCAAATTTTAAAGTATTATTGGTAACCTGATGTAAATGAGGTGGCACACTCTAGCTTATTTCCTTCATTGCCTCTTCAAAAACAACAAATAAAACCTAATCTTAGAGTTCTAAGATTTTCCGTAAAGTGAAATAGGTGAAATAAAAAAGTCATATTCCACATTTAAATTGCTATTTAAAAGTATTCTAACTCAGAGCAATGTTTCACCTGGAGAAAACAAGGACTGTGCAGGACTTACCTTCAATATTCTGGTGGTCTATGAAAGGTGCTGGTCCCCATATTCTAACAGTGCCGTCATCAGAGGCACTGGCCATCATAGATGGAATCTGTGGGTTCCAGCTAACACAATTTACTGTGCGCGTGTGCCCTGTCAGCTCCGCAATCGGCAGCTCACTTCGTTTGTGCCAGATGTAAACCTTGTGATCTAAATGTAGAGCAGTTCAGAGAAATGGTAGAAAGCTGTGTTACTAACAAAATCACTGACCCTAAATTACCATTTACTACACACACAACACGATTCTTCAATATTATAACTTGAAGGGAAAGAAAAATAAAAAATAGTTTAATAAATTAATTTTGTGAAAAGCCATGTTAATACATTATAATTTTTTTTCTCTGTTCAAAGTAAATAGCTCTGAAGGCACAAAAACAACTTGCAATAGTCTGTCCATATGTGACTAATGAATAATCGCAATCTGTGGCAAGATGGCTCAGCAGTTAAGAGTGCTTATTGCTCTTGTAGAGGACCAGAGTTCAGAGTTCAGTTCCCAAGAACCTATGTAGGGTGGCTCAGGACCGTAGGCATCCTCTTCTGAACTCTGCATTCACATTTATGTGTGCACACAGACATACACATAAAACATTTTTTTTCAGAGATTAAGAGCACTTGTTGCTCTTTTTTTTTTTTTTTTTTAAATGTGTAGCCCAGGCTGGCCTCGAACTCGTGATCCTCCTGCCTCCGCCTCCTTCAGCAAATCCTACCGGCGTGCGCCACCACAACCGGCTCTTTTTTTTTTTTTTTTTAAAGATTTATTTATTTATTATATATACAGAAGAGGGAGCCAGATCTCATTACAGATGGTTGTGAGCCACCATGTGGGTGCTGGGAATCGAACTCAGGACCTCTGGAAGAGCAGTCAGTGCTCTTAACCTCTGAGCCATCTCTCCAGCCCATTTTTTTTAACAGAAAAACTCCAATTACAATGAAGGTATTTGACCATAAACTAGTCCAGAACAGAGATGCTGCTGCATTCTGTAGAGATGAGAGAAACAAGGTATCCAAACTGAAAAACCACAAGGAGAGTAAAACCTTTATGGGAAGCTTACAAAGTACTCTGCATGTAATTGATGAAGTGGGTACTGTGCTTCCCCTACACTGTAGAGACGGTACCTGAAGTAGGGAGAGGTTAAGCCCCTCTAAGGTCTACAGTGCAGGTAGACCTCTTAACTGTGGCTCTGCTTAGGGATTACTGCAACCACCTCATATTGAGTACCTTCTGTAGAGCTTCTAGAAGATGATCATAAGTGACCATAAAAAAATCAAATCCACTACAGCTTGGGAATAAGCTAATTAGTAGATGATACTTCTAAACTGACAACAGAACCCCAGGATAAATCAGTTCTTTATTATGACAATCTATTGGTTAAATAATGGGTCAATGTGGAAATCTGTGAGTGGGTGTGCTGCCTCTATGTTTCAAGTGGTAGAACTAAGGGCATGGACCACCACACCTGGTGATTAGTTGTATTTCAGTCAAAGAGCACAGGTTTGAAAAGTGGGAAGATGATACACACCTTTGATTCCAGAACTTGGGGGGGTGGGGTGGGCAGATTTCTGTGAATTCTGGTTCATATGTACACATGTTCAACGAGGTATTTGCTGCTAAGGTAGCAAAACTAGGATCTGCAGCCATCAAAGTCAAAATGATATGGTTTATGCTGACTATGTTCTATGTGCTATCTGTCTGGCAAATCAACTGCCTATGTAAAGACAGTCTGTAGCCCAAGCAGTCTCAGACTCACTATGTAGCAAAGGATGATCCTGAACTTTCTGATCCTCCTCCCTGTACCTAGTGCTGTGATTACAGGTGTGAGCCACCATGTATGGTTTATGTGTGAGGGACTGAACCCAGGACTGGGTGTGCGCTGACAAGCACAATACCAACTGAGCTACCACAATCTCAAATCCCTAGTTTTCCTATATATTTTAGGGTATTTAGTGGGATTCTGAAATATAGTACTTAAAAATTAATAGTAGAATAATTACTGTGGTCATCCTGGGAAATTTCTATATATAGCTGGAGTTCAAAACATTTTTAGAACCTTTCTATATAACTTGGAATAATGAAAAACTAATTTCTCTACTGTTCAGGCACATGTTTAAATACAGATGTTTTTCACCTACACACCAAGTTTAGTAGAAGGGACAGGTGTGTGAATTTGAGCTTTCCTGAAACCATTAACAACTACCAGGCATAAAAGTGGTACTTAGACATACATACTCACTATCTTTAAGAAAAATAATCAAACTCAACTTTTCCCATAGTCTTAGTAGAAATAATGACTGTGTTAAAACACAGATAAATCATAATAATTAATCCCAACTTTTGGTTTTGGAGACAGGTTCTTTCTACACAGTCCTGGCTGTCCTGGAACTATGTAGACCAGGCTGGCCTCGAACTCACAGAAATCCACTTGTCTCTGCCTCCACCTCCCAGTGCTAGGATTAAAGGCATGTGCCACTATGACCAGCAAGCCCGACTTTTACCAACCTTTAAAAACTATCAGTCCCATGAAAAAACAAGTCTATAAAGGTATAATGACTTAAGTAAATTTTGATTTGATCCGAACATCAAACATACTTCTAACACATGATTATTAGGACAGGTTGCACTGATCTGAAACAGTAAGAAGGGGCTCAACCATAGAACACTAGCGGCCTGAGGCCCCTGGGATCTATCCCCAACACCACAAAGGAAAATGAACAAGCAATCAAAACCAAAACCAAACACCAAGGATTCAAGCCATTCCCCAAAAGGTAACATTAAGAATATATGGGATAAACTACTAAGAAATTTAATCTCCTATCTTAGGCTTCCTGAAAAATAAGCTACCCTGATAAAGAGTATTATAGCCCTTTAAATGAACCTGTCCTGGTGAACCAGCAGTGGCAGACACTTTAAATGAACCTGTCCTGGTGAACCAGCAGTGGCAGACACTTTAAATGAACCTGTCCTGGTGAACCAGCAGTGACAGACACTTTAAATGAACCTGTCCAGGCGAACCAGCAATGACAGACATCTTACCTTCACTGCCACTAGCGATGAAGTCTTCATTATGGCCTCCAAAACATGAATGAATTGTATAAAACCCTTGTGTGACACCTTGATATTTCCTTACTAAAACTCTGTCTTGCAAGTCCCATAAATGAACTCCCTGCAGGCAAAAAGAAAGAAAAAGAAGTTTTTGTTGTTATTGTTTTTTTGGATAGGGCTTTCCCTCTATGACCTTTTTTTTAAAAAAAAGACAATCTCATTGTGTACTCCAGGCTAGCTTGGAGCTGATAGACCCTCACAAGTCCCTTTTCTTTCTTTTTTTTTTTTGAAGACAGGTTTTCTCTGTGTAGCCCTGGCTGGCTGTTCTAGAACTTACGCTGTAGACCGGGCTGGCCTCGAATTCAGAGATCCACCTGCCTCTGCCTCCTGAGTGCTGGGACTGAAAGTGTCTGGCACTATGCCCCACCCTCCCAAGTTTTTTAGAGTATAGGCATGTATGACATCAATAAGCTTAGTAGGTTTTTTGTTTTAGTTTTTAAAAGACAATCTAGCCCACCTTCCTAATGCTGTGACCTTTAACACAGTTCCTCATGCTGTGGGGACCCCCAACCGCAAAATTATTTTTGTTGCTACTTCATGACTGTAATTTTGTGACTGTTATGAATTGTAATGTAAAATCTGATAGGCAGGATATCTAACAAGCCAATCCTGTGAAGGATTGTTCAACCCCAAAATGGTCTTGATCCACAGGTTGAGACCTGCTGATCTAGCCCAATGGCTTGGAACTGCTTTTAAATTCAGAGAGATTGCCCATTTACACCTCCTGAGTGCTGGGATTAAAAGTGTGGGCTGCCACACCCAGTCTCAAAAGAATCTTTAACAGTAATTTGTGAATATTCCTTTGTCCACTGGAGCATTCTTATTTTCTATTTGTGCAAAACACCAGTACTTCAATAAACTTGTAGCTGATCCCTACACACTTAAGCACTAAACACAGATATTTAATAGCTAGATTTAATAATTTTCACAAAGCTGAATTTTTCTGAAAGCTGTAAAACAAACAAACAAACAAACAACATACCTGAGTTGCTACATTTAACAAAGCTAATCGGCCATTTTTTGAAATAGTAAATGACATAATAGGATGATCTTCTTGTACTCTGTAATCAGAAATAATTTGTCAGGAACAGCAAACAAAGAGTCAAGAACTTCAAATTATGATAGACTATAAACTATTACAGCTTAAATGACATTTTTGCCTTATATATGTCTATCAGAATGAGTTAACAAATACCCCCTGAACACCAACTCAAATCACCACAAAACATAAAACAAATAAAACTGCTTTTCTGGAAAAGCCCAACTGTATACATATTTTGGTATAAATTAGATCATTTCCTTTTTTTTCGGGGGGGGGGGGGGGGGGACACGGGTAGGATTCAAGACAGAGTTTCTCTGTGCAGCCCTGGCTGTCCTGGAACTCTTTTTGTAGACCAGGCTGGCCTTGAACTCACAGATTGGCTGGCCTCTGCCTCCCATGTGCTGGAATTAAAGGCATGCGACACTGCACCCTGCTAAATTAGATCATTTCTACTGGAAGCAAAATAATAGTTACATGTTCCTATCTGTAAGGTCCTCAAAGTTGTAGCCCCGGATCCTCTGGTGTGTGTCAGAAGCCAGCACAGTCTTCCCATCACTCAAGCACCATAGGCATTGCACTCGCACCCCCTCCCAGGAGTCCAAAAGATTTCCATCCAGGTCCTAAGCAGGGAAACAAAACAAAAAAAAAAAAACAAGCCTGATGTAAATGCTTGGCAATGCCTCATGAAAATAGCTTTGTTTTTTTCCTAGCCAAACTACTCTACAAGTATTTTAACTTAGGAGAGTTCGACCACAGGTCTGTAAACACTGCACTCTGACATGCAAAGCTGTGATACGAAAAGAAGAGAACTAGGAATTAATAGCTTATACCCTGCTAGAATAAGCAATGAATTCTAGAAGCTTCATTTTACTAGAAAGTGGCAACTTGCAATAGCTACCCAAGGAGATATTGGATTGCCAGTGAGCTGCCCTGGAAGTATGTTAAATGACCTACCCAGAAGAAATGAAGCCTGTGGTATAGCCTATTAAGATCTGTTTTATTCCACAAAGGTCAACTACAGACAGTTTATCTAAATAAACACCTAACTGAATCTGAAAACACCTACTGGAACCACGTGAGACAGTGGTACGTGTGACATGTGGAACCTAGACAAAGCATAAGGACACTGCATTTGTATGTCACAGGACAGTTTACCTTGGTTGAATCAAATAAGTTATAATTGCCAGGTGTGGTGGTACACGCCTTTAATCCCAGCACTCTGCAGGCACATGCAGGAGGATCTTTGTGAGCCTGGGGTTCATCTGGTCTATACAGGGAGTGCTAGGGTAGCCAGTGCTACATGGTGACCCTGACTCAGAAACAACATCCAAATCTCAATCAACACAGCAGCTGGTGACCATAAGTTCCTTGAAATGACTGAAAAATTCTGTCAGCACCCATCACTTTTTTAAAAATTATATTGGTATGTGTGAGGGTATGTGCACGTGTGTAGTTACCCACAGAAGCCAGAAGAGGGCCTCAGATCCTCTGACAGCAGTGAGAAGTGGTTGTGAGCCACCCAACATGGGACCTTGTAATAGCACAGCATGCTCAACTGCTGCGCCATCCCTTCAGCCCCAGCATTTCTTACTTTCAGTTCTCAAACATTTCCACTCTGTCCATTCATGAAATTCAGCATTCCTGTGCGTTTGCTGTCATTTCACACAGCGTCTCCTATACTCCAAGCTGACCATGTAGCCAAGGAGGACCTTGAACTTAGGATCCCATAGTTCCTAACCTCCCAAGTGCTAGAATTAGAGTATGTGCCATCAGGCCTTGTTCACGCTGAGCTACATCCTCAGCTCTACAACACTGCTTCTGGAGACGGGGGGCTCACTCTATAGTCTAGGCTGTATCTAACTCACTACAGCCCAGGCTACTTTTTAACTCTTGGCAATTTTTCCACCTCAATCTCCCAAGTGCAGGGATTATATGCATGGGCCACCATGCCTGGCTAGCACTATTTTTCTTAAAAAGGCCTAAACGCACTCAAAAGAAAACGCTGAACTTTTCAGTCCTATAAATTAGTACCTTTGTTTTTTTTTTTTTTTTTTTGTTTTTCGAGACAGGGTTTCTCTGTGTAGCTTTGCGCCTTTCCTGGAACTCGCTTTGGAGACCAGGCTGGCCTCGAACTCACAGAGATCCGCCTGGCTCTGCCTCCCAAGTGCTGGGATTAAAGGCGTGCGCCACCACCGCCCGGCTGTACCTTTGTTTTTGAGACAGGGTCTCACTATGTTCTCCTGACTGGCCTAGAACTCAGAGATCCACCTGCCTCTGCCTCCTAGATGCTGGGATAATAGTCACCATGCCCAGCTAATTTTATACTTTTCAGGAATACCTGAAGTGGTTTTAAAAATACAAAAGAAGTAACAAAAAATTCTATTAAATATTCACTTAAGAGGATGGTAAATAAGTTTTCATATATTGTGTCAAGTGAATCTTAATTTTATTTACTTATTTATTGATTTTGGAGATGGGAGTGGGTTTTACATGTAGCCCTGGCTGGCCTGTAGAACTTACAAAGATCTGCCTGCCTCTACTGGTCAAGTGCTGTGATTTAAAGTGTGTCCCATCATGCCTGGCAACTGTAATTCTAAAACGAATTCAACAACTCAATTTCCTTTCCAATAGGCATTCAGTACTTACACACTGATAGAACTGCCCACGCTGACCTCCAGTCACGAAGCGTTTCCCATCTGGATTCCAGGCTACACTGGTCAAACTGTCTTCATGAGATTGGCTCATTTTTGTTCTTAGTTCTCCCGTCTGTAAGGAAATGAAACTGTGGATAAGACATTCGAGATTCCTAAGGGTCTACGTAAAGACAGACAGACTGGAAAGGGAGGGAGAAGAAGAGGAGGAAGGAAGAAGAAAGTAGGTAGAAGGTAGCCATAAGAATGGAAGGTGCCTGGGGTATTTTACTAGTGCACCACCACTGCTAATCAGAGAAATGGTGATTTCAACTGGCCTCATCAGAACCAAGACTACAGCACTCAAAGAAAAATTTAAAGCTCACATATAATAAGCTTTAATAAATTTTAATAAATTTCTCATCTTAAAAGAATTAAACTAAAATGTAATTTTTCACAATCAAGACAATGAAAAGCCCAAAGCTACAAACTTAAATCCTTCTGAGCCTCCATCTCAGTCCAAAATTCTTTATCAATTTTATCCTAAAACTAGTTAATGCAATTAGCAATTCCTTAAGAACATGATTAATAGCTAGTAAAACTATGCCCTTAAAACCCGCTAAGGGCAATTTTAATTACGCTAAATATCATATTCAAATGTTCATAATATAGCAGGGAGGATGGAAAGAAGACTACTTTTTCTAATACATAGCTATTTCAATTAAAAGCAGAACAAAGAATCTCTGTACTATTTAGCATAGCATTCTACAGTGCTTCCAACTCATCAAGCTTGTTTAGTGCTTAAGGCTCAGACACCCTCGTTACATGTTCTAGGTTATTCAACTTATGAGACATTACACATACCATTTAATCTAGTCTTGTTCAATTTTGTTCAGGAATTATAAACAGGACCTGAGAGGTAATCGCTGTCTGTGGGCATAATTTTCCTGTGAGAAATGGGTACTTAAAAGTAAGACTAAAAGAGTGAGAACAAAGGGTCTGATTAGGAACCCGGGGCCAAATAATAAAGGCACAAGAGGCACAAAAAAGAAAACTAGATGTCTCCCTTACATGAGAGGAACAAACAAAAACCCAATTCAACATCTAAATCTGTGGTAATATTTGAACAAATAAACTTTGCCTGAAGATCAGAGGACAGAACAAGCCACTAGATTAAACACAGAGGCCAGGCAGTGGTGGCACACACCTTTAATCCTAGCGCCTGGGAGGCAGAAGCAGAGATCCTTCTGGATTTCTGTGAGTTCAAGGCCACACTGGGCTACACGAGAAACAGTCTAAAAGAGAAACAGAGCCAGGCAGTGGTGGCACACACCTTTAATCCCAGCACTAGGAAGGTTGAGACAGGAAGTGATATGGCTGAGCAGAGAAAGCAGGAGGAGACAGGAATAAGATGTTTCAGGCTGAGGAGTTGGTGAGGTAAGAGGTGGTGGCTGTGGCTTGCTCTGCTTCTCTGATCTTTCAGCTTTCACCCTGATACCTGGCTGTGGATTTTTATTATAAAACCAATTAAGATTTGTGCAACATAAATCCTTCCCCAAACTCTTCACTATTCTCAGCTATTTAATTACTGTTTTGGTTACTAGACCTGAACAGCTAAGATGAAATGCAAACACAAAAACTTTAACAAAGCCATTAGCACAGAAGTTCTGAGGTGGCAATGTTTTCCTTCTGTTCTGCACACAACGGTGAGTATACGAGGTCATTAGATGAGAAGCCTATCTAAAAACAGAAATAGCCCTGGGACTTTGTAAAAGACAACCCTGGGACTTTGTAAAAGACAACCCTTCTGGAAAAGGCCTTAACTATTACTAGTGCATAGTAATAGTTACGCCTAGACATGGTTAACTGCCCTGAAACCCAATCTAACTCGAGTAAAGACCACAGAAGTGTTAGGTGTTACATCCCTAGTAAGGCAGACAGAGCTGTTACACAAAGAAACCTTGTCTTGAAAAAAAGAAACAGCAAAAAAACAAAACAAAACAAAACAAAAAAACAAAAACAAACAAACAAACAAAAAACACTGGGGTAAAAAAAGGAAGTAAATGAGCAGTCAGAAAATTTTACTCCACAGCATTAGGACTATGCATTTCACTTGCAGGCCCATCTCAGTGTTCACTCTGTTCATGCCACCCATAGTATTTCATCTCTGTGGAATATTATTATCATTATTTTTTAAATGTACTGCCAGCTGTCCTAGAGCTTGCTCTGCAGACCAGGGTGGCCTTGAACTCAGAGATCCTTCCAAGTGCTGGAATCAAAGGTGTGTGCCATCACACCCTGCTCGCAGTCCGCGCCCCCCCCCCCCCCCCACGGCTTCTCTGTGTAGTTTTGGTGCCTGTCCTGGATCTTGCTCTGTAGACCAGGCTGGCCTCGAACTCACAAAGATCCGCCTGGCTCTGCCTCCAAGTGCTGGGATTAAAAGCATATGCCACCGCCGCCTGGTGCAATATTATTTTTACTCTTCTATTAACAGTTACTGGATTCAAAGTCCCATCCTATGAAGTTTTACTTTCATACTCCAACCATAGATTATCATTCCTTTACTGGGAGTTTAAATTTTAAATATGGGGATTCAAAAACCTGTAAAATGGAGTGAACCTAATACCAAGTTTGTCTAAGAGAGGATCATAAAGTTTAAGTTTTCAGTTAGAAACAGTAATATAAATAAAAGTATGTTCTGAGAGCACTCTTTAATTGCACTAACCTAGCTCAGACTACTAAATGTAGGTTAAGAAATAGTATATTTGCAATCATGATGTGAAATTTTATTTAACACTGATATTTTATCACTTGAAAGGTTAAGCTTCACGCACAATGATAAAAAACACAACAACTAAAAATTTTTTCAGGCTAAATAGTATAAATTCCATTGAACAAGGCAAAACATACTGACCATCTTTTTAATAAACTACTATCCAGAATAAATTAAATTTATAAATCTTAACATCTGGGTTCTAAACACTTGAAGCACGCACTATAACTTATAAGAGACATGTTATAGTCATTTAGGTTAAATGGTTCTGTTGTATAAACTAAAAATAACATTGTTCTCTTTTTTTTTTTCCTTTCTGAGGTAAGAGTTTCTCTGTGTAGCTCTGGCTGTTCTGGAACTAGCTCTGTAGACCAGGCTGGCCTCGATCTCAGAGATCCACCTGCCTCTGCCTCCAAGTGCTGAGATTAAAGGCGTGTGCTACCACCGACTGCCTAAGAATAAAGTTTTAACAAATATGTGTGTTAAGATTATGCTGGACTTAAACCAGGATAGAACTCGCTCACTTGTACATTCCAAAGCCAAAGCTCAGAGCAGTCATCTGGGCCACAAGCAACAAGATAGTTGTCATCTGGACTCCATGCAATGTAAGAAACACCATACGCATGTCCTTCTAATGTTTTAAGCAGCTTGAGCAGGTGTGTATCCTGAAAGACAAAACAGACAACTTGGTTAACTCTCATTCCTAAAAGCTACCGTTTTCTAGCACAAGAACTTAAGTATAAAGATGTACATTGATGGTCTCATTTACTCTGTGAAGTTTCTGTGCCAATCCAGCTTAATGAAGCTCAGGCAGTCTGCTTCATAGAGATTTGCCACACTTACTAATTACCTACTATACAGAGGATATTACATACTAGATAGAAACATGAAACCGTCACAGGACTTGCCCTTAGGAAACTTAAAAGGAACTGAAAGTAGATATGCATACCAAAAGTTACCTCTTTTTATTTTAAAAATTTGAATAACTTCACTAACACATGACAGCCCATATAAATCCTCATAGGGTATATAGTTCAACAGTTTAAGTATATTCACAGACTTGTGAAACAACCTGTGAGATGTTATAAAATTGTGAAAGGTTATAAAATTATCTAATTTTGTAATGTTTTTATCAACTCCCCAAAGAAATTCCATATCTATTAGTAATGATTTCTCTCCTGAAGTTCCCAGAAACCACTACTTTGTTTTTGATTTGTATATTCTGGGTATTTCATATAAATGCAATTGAACATAATACAGTCTCTTGTAGTTGACTTATTTCATTCATTTCAACGTCTCTATGCTTCATTCATGCCATAGAGTATCTAATTTTATTGAGTAATATTCCATTTTACAAACATACTTTGTCTATTTGGTTTCTACTTTTTTGAATATTAAGAATACCAAATGACTAAGAACATGTATGTGCTTTTCCGCAGACATGTTTTTTTCTCGTCAATATATACACAGCAGAATTATTCCTGGGTCATTTGCTGTCTAGTATTTTAAAAAACTGCCCAGCTTTTCCAAGTGACTGCACCATTTATATTTCCACTAACAAACCAACATCAATACTACTTACGAATATTCATCGAATCCTCATTAAGTCTTTTATCATTAATAATGTTATATCAACACAGTATCATTAACAACAATATACTCCATCCAGGGAAGCAAACGCAGTTTTAGGAAGATTAAACTCTTGTCTCTAACAGTGGGAAGGATTTTCATGTGGGCTTGCTGACTTGAAGCCTATGCTCTGAAGGACGAACTCTCCAGTGCAAAGGTCTAACTGACAGGACTCAAGAGCTGCCTGCCATGTTCACTTCCCAGTAACGATCCGATTCCATGCAGAGAGGAAGGCATGCGAGTCTAGGGAGCAGCTAATATGTGGAAACAACAATGCTGAAGATGAACCAGAAGGAAAAGACTCAAGAAACATGGAACGAGCTAACCTCGCAGTTAAAAAGCCCACCTGTCAGACAGAACTAAAGAGAGGAGATGAAGACACTTTAGAGATGAAAATGCAAGAAGGAAGTTAAAACTCCAGCTAGCCTAGGTCCAATCCCCCAGCACTTAGGGGTGGGGTAGAGGGCAAACTCCAGATTTCTGACTTAAGTGAAAAGGAGTAGAGAAAAAAAAAAAATCTAATAATATGTTTTAGATATTGGACTGGAGATTTACTGAACCTAACTAAAAAAAAAATTATTTTTATTTATGTGTTTGTGTGTGTGAGGCGGCGGAGTTTGGGGTGTGTGCCTGTAAAGGCCAGAAGATGGTGAGTCCCCTGGAACTGAGTCACATTCGGCTTGGAGTTGCCTGAATGGCCTGATACTAGGGCTGGGAACAGAACTGGTGCCCTCCAAGAACAGGAAGTGCTCTTAATCACTGAGCTTCTCTCCAGGCCCTTGAGACTAACTTAAAGCCTAGGATGGAGAGAGTCCACTAGTTATGACCTATAAGAAACTATAAACAGGTCTCAAACTAGTCTGACAAAACTGAAGCCTCCTGGCTCCAGAAACCTAACTGTGGACTGTTTCCTACACTATTTCTTCATAGGACTAAACACATCTTTCACAACAGTACAGTCCAATCTAAGATCCTGAGAAAATGAAACATTCAACAATGTAACTACTGACTCCTCTTTGAGGAGCTAAGAGGCATTGAGTATCAGGTCAATAAAAGGTCAAAGCAGCTAGCATAATAGTAAGTCTTTTTTGACTCGACAAAAGGGTCCTCCAGATGAACGCAAAGATTTTCTTCTAAACTGACAATAAATTCCTTTAGAAATACTTATCCAGAAAACTGAATGTTTTATCCAGCATGTTTGAACATGCCTGCTCTTTCAGTACTTGGGAGGTTAGAGCAGAAGACTGTAAGTTCAAGGCCAGGCTGGGCTACACAACAAGATCCTGTCTCAAAAATCTCCAGGAGGGAGGAAGGAAGGGAGAGAGGGGGAAGAGAGAGAAAAGAGAGGGGAAAAAAAAGAAAAAGAAACCAATTGTTTTATATACCTTAATAAAAAATAACTCCATAAATCATAAAAATACTGCTCTTCCACAGGATCCCATTTAATTCCCAGTACCAATGTGGCAGCTCACAACCATCTAACTCCAGTTCCATGGGATCCAACACCCTCTTCTGGCCTCCACAGGTACCAGGTGCACAGACATACACATGCTAGCAAAACACCCATACACATTGACAACAACAACAAAACCTTAAATTCTTTTTTCTAGACATTAATCCCAGCATTACAGAAGCAGAGCAGAAGGATCATGAATTCTAAGGCAACCTGGAATCTAGTTTCAATAAAACAAATAACAAAAAATTAAAGGTATAAAAAAAATACATATTCAAGAAAGAGCATAATCACTGGGGCAGTGGTGGTACACGCCTTTAATCCTAGCACTTGGGAGGCAGAGGCAGGTGAATCTCTGAATTTGAGGCCAGCCTGGGCTACAGAGTGAGCTCCAGGACAGCTAAGGTCGTTAGAGAAACCTTGTCTCAAAAAACAAACAAACAAACAAACAAACAAAACAAACAAACAAACCAAAACAAAACAAAAAACAAAAAAAGAAAAAACAAAAGAGCAGTCAACTTCTCTAAGCGGTATTTGACATAATGGAAGGACCACCGTGCCAAGAGTTCACCAGGCTCAGGGACTCTCTGTAGTATAGCCATCAGAAAATCATCCTTCACATTTCAGACCGGAGTCTAAATATTAATCCTGCATCCTAAGTGAATATGGCCAAGAAAAAATCCTTGACAATGAACACCAATTACATTCTGCACACCCAATTTTCAAGAAAATGCATCCTGGGAAACACTGGCATGCAAGTCCAACCCCGCAGCAAGACACCAACGACTGCTTTGCTTCATCGGTCCCCTGCTGGTCTTCCACTCCTCTCCCGAATGAACCTAGGCCATTCCTAACCAGTTTTGCCTAAACAGTTCTTTCATCTTTCACCTAAAATCTTTTCTTACTTTCCTTAGCTTTCTAGATGTAGCAAGATCTCTTCTGAGCTCCCACAGCGTCCATTACAGAATCATCAGGGTTTATTATATGCTTAGTTGCCTGGATTAAAAAAAAAATTAACACACAATAGGCATTTTATACTGGCTAAATAAAGTTGGTATCTCCCACACAGCTGCTAGAAAAACCAACGTAACAAACCCCTTAGAACTCAAAGGCCATGTGTTCATCTCAAATGCTTTTGAGTGTCATTTGTGACTCCTCGCCATCACTAAAAATAAATCTGTTTGTATTTGAATGAAGGGGTCAAGACATACTCCTTTTCTACCAGAATGTCCTTTTCTTGCCTCCATGTATGCTACACCATAAATCTCTAACAAAATACTCCCACTTACAAGGTTCTTTGATGTCCTCATAATACTTATTGAATATAAACATAATCATATTACTTAATTGCAGTGTATTGTCCTTTCTAACCTATACTATCCTTTGATGGGAGTTTTTAATCTGACATCTACAAGAAAAGGTCCATGGAACACAAAAGATTTAAGGTACACCTCTAATAAACCACTGTCTAAAATTCAGTATTTCCTTCCATCTTTTATTTTTTGTTTTGTTGAGACAAGGTTTCTCTGTGTAGCCTTGGCTGACCTCAAACTCAGAGATCCACCTGCCTCTGCCTCCCCAGTGCTGGGATTAAAGGTGTGCACCACCGTCTGGATTCCTTCCATCTTGAATGTAGGCAAGAAACAAAACAGCACTTAGTTTATTAGCATACTGTGGCAATGAATTATTATAAAACTATCTCTTACATTCTAAAGGACTAGAATACTGGCCCTCATAGCCAAGTTAATAATACACCTTAAGGTCACTTATGATTTAAGATTGCTATTCTACAGTGTACTCAGCCTGTTTGTTTAACCTACTTTTAAGAGAACAATGTAACCAGGCATAGTGCATAAGCCTTTTAATCCCAGCACTCCTGAGGCACAGGCAGGTGGATCTGAGTGTGATGCCAGCCAGGGCTACACAGAGAGACCTGTCTCAAAAGACAGCAATGTAAACAACCAAACTTACCTGCCTTGGATTTACTATGCAGTCAACCTTCACAATCTAAGCTAGTGTTTTAAGTTATGTACTCTTCCATTCCCAGACCCAAAATAAGACATACATGTATGCTATGATAATCATTTGCTGAAAATAGGATCCAAGTGGCCTCATAAAATAAATATCTACCATAAATGTTGACTACAACATATAGATATTATTACTTGATAGCCTTTGTTTGTTATCTAAGTCAGTTGGAGTCAGTGGCTTCATTCCTTGTGTACAACTGTTGATGCCTTTGTTAGGACACACTCACAAAGCAGCATTAAAGCAAGCCGATTCAGACTCATACAACACACAAAGAATGACAGAGACACAGGGGGAAAGACAAGCAGAGAATTCAAATCTGGGCTCATTGTTGGCTAAATTACTCCAAGGAGACGTGCTTCTTATTTCTTTTCCTTAATGGATTCTGTGGTGATGGTTTGAAAGGAAATGGCCCCAAAAAGAGGTGTGCCCTTGTTGGAGGAGGTGTGTTACTGTGGGGCAGGCTTTGAGGTCTCCTATCCTCAAGCTACCTCCAGTGTGGATACAGAAACCTGCTGCTGCCTGCTGACCAAGACATAGATTAGATGTTATTTTAGTTATTAAACAAATTAAATGTTTTTTTCCTTTATAAGAGTTGCTGTGGTCATGGTGTCTCCTCACAGCAGCAGAAGTCCTGACTAACACAGATGCCAATGAATGATTTGTGACTTAATCTATCACTAATGCATTTACACTGATGCAATGTATGTAGAAATATTAGGTAGTACATTAGGTAACAGTAAATTCAGTATTATGCCTTAACAATAGAGAAATTTAAAATATTTTCATTTCATATTGTAAATGCTGCAGATCTTACAATATTATTTAAGTTTACTAATTTAGAATGCTGGCAGTCATTATCTGCTACTAAAATTATTTAGGGTTAATAAAGGAGTATCATATATTATGCCTTTTCATTCTAGGTTGAGAGCCCACATCTCAATATAATTAGGTTCCTTAATTAGTGTGTAATTTATGAGTATATCATATATATGGTATTATATATGTGTGTATATACATGTACACACACACACACACACACACACACACACACGAGGCTGGCTATGTATTTTGGCTTGTGTATTTAACAGTATTTATTGCTAACTAGATATTATGGTACAAAAAAGGTAAGAGCTCCCCCTTTATTAAAAAAATATTTATTTATTTTTATTTTGTGTGCATTGGTGTTTTGCCTGCATGTGTGTCTACATGACGGTGCTGGATCCTGGAGTGTGGGTGCTAACAACTGAACCCCAGTGCTCTTAACTGCTGAGCTACCGCTCCAGCTCCCAAGAGCTTCTTCTTTAGAGGGAGGAATGCTGTGCTCTCCTACCACCAATTACAGCATATCACAGAAAGGTATTCAAGAAGTACCTGTCTCAAATTTGTATTTTTCCTTCTATGGATTATTTGTTATGTATGTTGTATGGGCATGATACTTGTGTGTGGGCTCACGTGCCATGGCCCACACATCAGGATAACCTTGTGGAGTCATTACTTTCCACCTTTATGTAGGTCCTAGAGAACAAAATCAGGTCTCCAGGTTGGCAAAGCACATACTTTCTTCACCCACTGAACCATCATATTGGCTCCTAAGACTAATCTGTTGTTCTACTTTGGGACAGTATATATATCCAGAGGCCAAAGCCGTGTTTTAGCTCTAAACCAAGTTTTACTTACTTTAGATCTTAGGTGAACGGCTCCTAAAACAAGTGTAGTTCCTTAATCTATTTGGAGTCATGCTCTTTTTGACTAGTACAAATGTTCAACTGGTTAAAAGAAATGAACACGCTTAGTTCTACATATCTGTAGGTTAGCTAGTGATAAAACAATTCTGTTTTGTTGTTGTTTTGTTTTTCGAAATAGTGTTTCTCTGTGTAGCTCTGTGCCTTTCCTGGAACTCACTTGGTAGCCCAGGCTGGCCTCAAACTCACAGAGATCCGCCTGGCTCTTCCTCCTGAGTGCTGGGATTAAAGGCGTGTGCCACCACCACCCGGCAACAATTCTGATTAGAGAAAATTTAACACTTAAAATCCACACGCAATTAATTTTCAAATATTATTACTGGGGAAAACCAGGCAGACTGCACATGAATTCCACAAATTATACTTGGCACTTAACACTTCCAGCCCAGTATCATCATCTCAATACGAGAGATTTGAGCCCCTCAGTCATTCAGAGGATTAAAGAATGCACAAGAACTTAGCACAATCTCGAGCACAAACACGGAACAACTAGGATAATACTAAGCTACAAACATATAAAAAAACACAGAGGAAAAAAGCATAGAAAAAAGTGATCAGCATGGTCAGATACAATGATACATCTCTATGTGCCCAGTGTTCAGGAAGGCTGGCTGACCAGGAGAGATTTGAGTTCCAGACCAGCCTGGGAAATGGAGTAAAGAACCTGCCTCAAAAATAAATAAATAAATAGGTAGATAGATAAATGAATGAATGAATAAAAATTAAGTGACAGACATGACCAAAAAGGCATTTGCAGAAGACAACTAGTTATACATATGTATACTAAGAATAGGTAAGCAGATGGGCAGTGGTGGTGCACGCCTTTAATCCCAGCACTCGGGAGGCAGAGGCAGGTGGATCTCGGAGTTTATAAAGCCAGCCTGGTCTACAGAATGAGTTCCAGGACAGGCAGGGCTACTCAGAGAAACCCTGTCCTGAAAAACCAAAAAGGTAACCAGTGAGTTAAGATTCAAAAATAAGAGGACTGGGTTTGACTGCTAGCTCCTACACTGTGGCTCAAACCATCTATCACCCTGAATCAGATGCACTCCTCAGTCCTGTGCAGGAGAGGCGCACACAAAATGCGCATACACACATATGCTGGCAACACACACTGTGGTGATATTGTGTTCCCCAATACATCATGTACCCTAATAAACTTACCTGGGGTCAGAGAACAGAACAGGCACTAGATAGACACAGAAGCCAGAAAATGGTGGCACACACGCATTTAATCCTACCACTTGGGAGGCAGAGATCCGTCTGGATCTCTGTGAGTTCAAAGCCACACTGGAAACAGCCAGGCATGGTGACTCACACCTTTAGTCCCAGGAAGCAATGGCAGAAAGCAGAAAGGTACATAAGGCGTGAAAACCAGGAACTAGAGCTGGTTAAGCTTTTAGGCTTTTAGCAGCAGTTCAGCTGAGATCCATTTGGATGAGGATTCAAGAGGCTTCCAGTCTGAGAAAACAGCATCAGCTGAGGAATTGGCGAGGTGAGGTGGCTGTGGCTGTGGCTTGTTCTGTTTCTCTGACCTTTCAGCGTTCAACCCAATACCTGGCTCCAGGTTTTTTTTTAATTAATAAGACCTTTTAAGATTCATGTTACAACACACATAAAATAAATAAATCTTGAAAAAAAAAATAGACCTTTCTGCAATCTAAGGACACATCCAGGAATACATACCGGATCAACTTGCCATATGATAACTGTGGTGTCCTTTGATCCTGTTGCTAGCTTAGTGCCATCATTAGAGAATTTACAGAACCACACTTCATTACAATGCTCCGTAAGTATCTGCTGAGTGTAACAGGGGAACTGTCTCCTAAAACAAACAAATCCACACATAATTACTCTTTCAAAGCATTGTTAACAATAAAAAGAAGGGCATTTAACAACTGGTAGAACTCCTTTTGGAGTTCTCAAGTATAAATATGAAAGTATTTACAATTCTCAAGAATCAAATTTATTTTGATATATTGAAAATTAAAACATTATGACATCATGTACTTTTTGTTCAAGTCAACTTTAGTGAAAATCTGTAATATAAAATCTATTTCAACCTGAAGTTTTCTTCCTTTTTTGCTGCCTTCTGAAGGCTATCTGGTCTGATTAAGGCAATTCATATAAATAATTATTATTCAGGAATTACGCTTACCCACTTTATAAATGAATGGCATTAGTTGGCTGTTCTACAAGGAATAAGAAATAATGCAGTATCTCCAAGCATATAAAATCAGTTAAGCTATTACTAAAAGCTTTGGTCCGACAAAAACGGGGAGCCAGTGAGATGGCCCAAAGGGTCCAAGTGCTTGCGGATCAGCTGACATCCATCCCTCCAACAGTGGAGAGCACTTACTTCTCAAGTTGCCTCTGCCTCCACACATGCGTGGTGACACACATGCGCTATGACACACATGAACACACTCATAGTAAACGATGAGAACGAGCAAGATGGCTCACTGGGTACAGTGCCTGCTGTCAAGCCTGACGACCCAAGTTCAATTCCTGGGACAAACATGACGGAAGGAGTAAAACTACTCCTGCAAAGAATGTGCTCTGAGTGCTTTGCCTACATACACGTATGTGCACCGTATGTGTGCCTCATGTACCATGTGAAGGCCAAGAGGGTGTTAAGATTCCCTGGAACTGGAGTTACAGACAGTTGTGAGCCACCATGTGAGTGCTGGGAACCAAACTCAGGTCCTCTGCAAAAATACCAAGTGCTCTCTTAACTGCTGGCCATCTCTCCAGCCCTCTGCCCTGTTTTGAGACTGGTTCTCACTACTGTAGCCCAGGCTGAGTCTTCCAAGTATTCGATTAATAGGCAGGCAGGCATGATCTTGCCTAATCACACTTTAAAACTTTATCTTCAAAAGACTTCAACAGTCTTCTCTATTTTTTTCTCAACCAATAAGTAGTAAAAGCCCAGCACACTGGAGTGAGCCCAGCACACTGGAGTGAGCCCATAGTCTCAGAACCTGTGGAGTTCTCGAAGGAACACCGATTGAGCCCAAGAGCCTGAAACCAGCATGGGCAACACAGCAAGACCTTGTGCCCCCAACACAAAAAAAGTGTGCACCAGCATTCACAGAGGAAAGGAGTGTACTGTCAACTCTCCAGCCTGACAGGCTGCAATTACCTTAGCAGGAATACTCGGCAGTTTTAAACTTTTAGATTACTTAACTAAGAATTGCTTTAATATTAAACTGTTATTTTACTGTGAACCAAAATCATGCATAACTGTGTTTTATGAAGCACTTTCCACAGGATGGTGTTTTACATTCTGTTTTTCTTACGTATGTGGGTGTTTGGCTTGCATTTTGTCTGTACACCACTTGTGTTGTAATGTGTCCATATGGCCACAAGAGGGAGCTGGACCCCTGGAACTGCAGAGACAGACACCTGTCAGCCATGGGGGTGCTGGGAACCAAATCTGGGTCCTCCTCAAGAACAACTACTCTTAACTGCTGAGCCACTGCTCCAGCCTCCAGAATACTAATTCTTGAAACTCATTTGACAAGAGAAATTTTAACAACCTCATAAGCCAGTATCTTATCAGATTTTCAGAAAACTGTGAACTGAACTAAAATTTGAACCTAAAACTGACTGAATTACCTTTCCAAATGTCAACTTTAAATAATATTTTTCAAAGACTAATAAAATTTCAATAAAAATTTCATATGCCTAAAGCTGATCACAGTAGAAAGATTCATTTAGATTAACAAATAAACTTTAAGTGAGGACTGACTCAAAATTACAGGGCATAAGCCATTTAGTCTATTCACAGCTATCAGTCACTTTAAAATTATCTTTTCATCCTTTACTAAGACTAAGGTGGGGCTGGCGAGACGGCTCAGTGCTGGAGAGCACTTGCTGCTCTTAAAGAAGCGCCCATTCAGCAGCTCACCCAACGCCAGCTCTAGGAAGGACAGCGCCCTCTTCGGGGCTCTGTGGACAACACGCACGCACACAGCGTCCTCTTCGGGGCTCTGTGGACAACAGGCATGCACACAAGGCACGAAGGCACAACATTCATACACATAAAATCTAAAAAAAAATTAAAAATGAAGACTACAGTAACGTGAAAATTTATTAACAGCCTTTTTCAGATACATAAGTGATGGTTGATGTCTATGCTTTAAAATGATTTTAAAACTTAAGATGGTATTAAAAACCAGGAAGGTGTGAAAGAAAACAGTAAATGTAGCATTTTGACCAAACTCAATCTTTAAATTGTGTCTACAAATATTTTATAAAAATCCTGTACTAAAAAATTATAAAAGCAGCATATGAAAACATACTTCCATTGGTTATCGGTGTAAAAAAGTCCAGAAAATTCTCTTGGGAAAAAAAAAATTGTCCTTTACTGGTCACATTTAACCAAAACTTCCTTTACTGGTCACATTTAACCAAAACTATGTGCACACTAGCTGATAAACAATTGTGTACAATCTAATAAAAACTATTCAGTGTTTATATGTGTTTTTCAAATTCATAACTCAGTTATTCATAATCAGTTCTCTACTTTCCAGAGAGGAAAGAATGGATAGTATGCTTACATTTAATTTCAGAAAATATCTTTCTAGCTCCAATGCTAAAATCTAGTTTCTAGCCGGGAGGCAGAGCCAGGCGAATCTTTGTGAGTTCAAGGCCAGCCTGGTCTATGGAGTGAGATCCAGGAAAGGCGCAAAGCTACACAGAGAAACCCTGTCTTGGGGAAAAAAAAAAAAAAACCCAAAAAAACAAACAACAACAAAAAACAAAACAAAAAAATCTAGTTTCTAGAAGAAACTAAAGCAGATGGTTAAAAATGATCAACTTTTTTTTTTTTTTTTTTTTTTTAAGACCTCCAGCTACAACTTAAGGAATTAAATCCAGGCTCTATCTTCCAGTCTGGCAATGAAGGGACAGCTTACTGAGTAAATGCCTGGTGGTACACTCTCAGAATGAACAGCTGGGGACGGCTCCTGGTTTCCGGCTTGGTGAACTGGGGTAGGTAGAACCTCCCTGAGATAAGAAATGCAGGGATGGGAGGAGGGCTTAGCAGCTTAAGTTCCTGCAAGCAAGAAGATGGAAAGTTCAGATGCCTGAACCCCATGTAAATGGCAGGTGGACATGGTAACCCGCCTGTAATTCCAGCCTCTGAAGGTGGAGACAGGATCCCTGGAGCAAACTGGCTAGAGACTTGCTGGGATTGATGAGCCCCAGGTTCATCTAGAGACCCTGTCTTGAAAGAATAAAGTGGAAGAACAACTGAGGAAGATTTCCAGTATCAACCTTGGGCCTCCACTCAGATGTACCACAAGTACATGTGTACCCACACACATGTGAAAACACATACACTCAAGCACAAATATCATACATGTGAAAAAGAAAAAGTAATAAAACAGAACTCAAGTGTAAAAAAACAAACAAACAAGATTAGCAGGCCTGAGTAAGAGGCAGAGAAAATCTATCTGGATCTGTTATGTTTAACTAGAGCAAGAGGCACACTGTACTCAGGTCTAAGGCTCAGGAGAGAAAGACTGAGGCTCTGGCCTATTTCCAGGAAGCACTAGATTCGTGGAAGTCTAACCTATAGAAGAAATGAGGAAAGAAGGAACCTGGAACATACTATTAAAGGACAGATGGAGAAGGAGCCCTGGGAGGGGTCAGAACATCAGTCTAGAGTCGGAAATAGTTAGAGAAAGCTATCATACTATAATACTATAGAGAGCTCAAGATAAACTGGAGAGCAGCTGCTAACTTAAACAGACAAAAAGACTGTTCCTCACCAACATCAGCACTGACAGTATAGGAATCTGGTGAAGAAAAATAAGGACACAGACAAAGAATCACACAACAGGGAAGGACCTGAGAAGCTACCTTTGAAGGAGGGAGGTGGCAAACAGGAGGCACAATGCTGTTGTTTAACTGATTTTTATCTGGATGGGTGTTTTGCCTGCAAGTATGTCTGTGTACCATTTGTGCATTTTTTTTAATCATTAAGAAGGAACAATTACTTTTGAAGAGCAAGTCTTTCAGTTCTAGCAACATGTCAGAGCGCTTTCTACATGGCTAGTGAGCACCCCACCCGAGGTGAAGAATGGAAAGGGTAGACTATGTCTTTGCTATATATTAGTTCCACAGATAGTGATATCGGGAATTAAAGAGTATACAGGGGAAAAAAAATCCTCTTTCTCATGGGTTTTTGTTACCACAGGAAGGAAAGGCTCTTACTTTCTGACACTTATGGCACTGTACCTTTCAATGTCCCCAACAGAAATGAATTTATGAGCCACGAAGAGACATTGGTCTACAAGTGCCTTAATTTTAACAACCTCCTAAAGGAGCTATGAAACAAGGACTGACAATAGAGTCCTTTTAATGTATTATCCCCCCACCCCCACCCAATTTAGACAAAAAGCTCTCAAAATTCTCCCAAACAAGTCAAAGAGCAGTGCCAAGGAGCGAACGGAGCTGAGGAGAAAGGATCACTAATCACATCCTAGCAGAGCAGTAACTCACACCAAGTCAGCAGCCAATACTTCAAGAAGAGCATCGCTTTACAGGCCAATAGCTCAGACAAATCTTTCTTCTTGCAAGTACAGTGAGTGATGACGCAACACTACACAGGCAGATTCTCGGGCTGGGGACCTAGCTCAGTGGTACAATTTCTGACAGCATTAGGAAGGACCTATGTGCTATTTCTAGCACTGGCAAAATAAAAAACAAAGTAAAACACCTGGTTTAAACACACCTCAAGGGGCTGGAAAGATGGCTTGGCAGATAAGAGCACTGGTTGCTCTTCCAGAGGTCCTGAGTCCAATTCCCAGCAACCATACGGTGGCTCACAACCATCTATAATAGGATCTGATGCCCTCTTCTGGCATGCAGGTGTACATGCAGAGCACTCATATACAAAATACAAATAAAATTTTAAAAATAAATATATAATCCTTAATTATTACTTTAAACCAGTATCTAGCTATGTGCATAGTATTTATGGTTACTCAAAAGCTCCTTATTGACTAACACATACACTTCTGTCTTTCATTTCTGAAATTCATCACTTTCATTAATTCTTCAGTGAATGACAGCAGAAGGAATGGAGCATGTGCATGACAGCAGCCTGCTTTTGGTGTTGGCCTGGTCAGAACCAAATCATTTCTTTCCTGGAGTTTGAAAGGGTTCACAATTTCTATCTTGGTATTTTAAATTTAAAGTTATGGTTTAATTTTGGAGAGCATTATTAAAATAGAAGGGAAATTTTTACTAAAAATTATCCAATACCAAAAGACAAGCTTGAATTTGTCCAACTTCAATTATTTGCATGGTTTTGTAAAAAATAAACATAGTTAATGCCTATTATTCTAACCATTTTTGAAGCTGTTCTTTTACAAAACCAGAACTTTCACTAAGCAAAAAGTATTTCAATGATTTTTATATGCAGAGAATAACTCGGTACATAGTTCAACTGCTGGACATAGAAAATAACTAACCAAATCCAGATAAGAAAATGAAAAATTGGCTGTTACATAGCTTCACAAAGAAACCACAGAAAATGTTCCAGTACAGTTCCTAATTCCCTCTGTACAATGCTAACATGTTGAAAACGTAGGAAACGTTCCTCTTACCTACTACAAACATGATCTATCAGCAGAGACACAGAATCTAGGTTACTGTCAAGTTTGGTGTTGTGGTAGAGGCACCGGTCCCTCTGCAGCTCCACCGCCTGCCGCAGGAGAGTCTGTAAACGCCGTGGGGGAAGCATCACTGATGGTGGTAAATAGGCTTTAATGGAAGACATTTTAAAAAGAGAAATAAAGATGACAACAAACTGTAAACTTTCATTGAAGACATTGCACTCCTCTTCTCCTGTCCCTCTCACCTCAGGACTACCGTTCCCTTCGCATAGACAAGCTCTAGGGAAATGACATGAGCAAGTCTTAGGAGGATTTTCAAAGGTTCCAGTGCTATCTCCACTAGGAAGGAATATACTGGCTGTATCCTGTAGGTGGAGTTTCTGGGGGACTAACACCACATACAGAAACTACACACTACAAACGTAAAAGGAAGATGACAGAGAATCCAATGATGATTATGTATCAGTAGACGATCAGTATAAGATAAATCTTCACTTAACAAAAACCCTGAGGCTACTAATGCCACAGCTACTGAGGAAACTCAGAGACTAGACATCAGTACAAACTTTCCAATCCTCTTATGCTTTACATTTCTTCCAGGTATGAGATTTCCACTCTCGCTGCAACATGATATAACAGCATGATTTGAATAGAAAGGAGGTATTTTATATAAAGATATGGTAAAAATGCAATCACACGCCCCCAACACAACTTGAAAATGATCTGACACAGCTAGGAGAAGCATAAAACAATCTACCTAAAGAAATCCAGTCCCCATTAAACAAAGAGTGGAAACTGTAAAATGCATATGATTTGAAGCTGGGGTTCATTTGTTTCTCTAGTCATGGACCTTTTCATCCAAAGAAAATCTTAAGAGCATCACTAAAGAATACAAACGTAAGTAAGGAGAATGCTGAGTCCAGCACCTCCACACTGACTCCAGGTCACATCTGGTGAGCGTGAGAATCTTTGGTGTAAAGGGCTCTTTAATGAACTCCTTCTTGCACAAAAACTCAGAGAAAGTGCATCTAGGTATGAGCTTCCTATTTGCTCTATATTACCTACTTCCAATCCAAGAGGAAATACACATCAAAAAGGACTCTTACTCTGAAGCTTGTCCAGTAGTTTGGAGCGGGAAGCTGTTCCCTTGCCTTCCCATTCAGCTTTTGCCCGTAGGTCTTCCGCATGGCTACACATTAGATACCTACAATAGAGTAAGCAACAAATCTCAAACCTTTTTCTTTGAAATATCATTGAAAAACAATTGATGCGGCCGGGCGGTGGTGGCGCACGCCTTTAATCCCAGCACTCGGGAGGCAGAGCCAGGCGGATCTCTGTGAGTTCGAGGCCAGCCTGGGCTACCAAGTGAGTTCCAGGAAAGGCGCAAAGCTACACAGAGAAACCCTGTCTCGGAAAAAAAAAAAAAAAAAAAAAAAAAAAAAAAAAAAAAAAAAGAAAAACAATTGATGCATTTTCACAATCAAGTTCTTGCTTACACAAATCAAGAAAAACATTTTTTTACAGTGAATCTAATCCGGTGCCTTCATAAAATTATTAAAAGGCAATAGAATATTACATAAATACACAATATTATCATTGCAATTATAAGATTACTCCCTTCTACTGTTATAATATATGTAGCTTACAGCCGGGCGGTGGTGGCGCACACCTTTAATCCCAGCACTCGGGAGGCAGAGCCAGGCGGATCTCTGTGAGTTCGAGCCCAGCCTGGGCTACCAAGTGAGTCCCAGGAAAGGCGCAAAGCTACACAGAGAAACCCTGTCTCGAAAAACCAAAAAAATATATGTAGCTTACTTTGTGCCAAGTTATGTTCCAAATCCTCAGCACATGCTTCACTGAATGTCCATAACTACCCTGTATGAAGCAAACACTCTTATTCTATTACATAAAGCAAAAACTGGAGACACAGAAAGCTTAGGAAGTAGTTCTAAGAGAAGGTAGGCAATACAGAAACCCAGAAACCCAGGCGTTCTAGCTGTACACCTGTTCTTCACAACTGAGCTGAGGTCACAGCTTCTCTAGCGATGTAAGTACTAAAATCAAAAGTCAAAACAACTCAGGGGCTGAGAAAATGTTTTAGTGGATAACAATGCTTGCTTGGCATAAGGACCTGAGTTAAGTACCCAGCAACCACGCACACAGTCAGGCAGGGCTACATATGCCTGGAGCCCCAGCCTTCCTGCCCACCAGGTACAGACAGCGGCATAACTGCTGAAGTCCCTCAACTCTGGGGAATGTATGACAGCCTCCTGCAGGGAGCACACCTCTAACCTGGCTTTTCTCAGGGAACAGGGTGGAACAAAACAAGTACAGGCCCTATTCAACTCGGAGGTGAGATCTGGCAGGTACCTCTCCTGGGAGCTCTGCCAAATATACCTTTCTTGTCACTTATATAAAAGACAATTAGGCAAAACGAAGTACTCCCTCTGCTCCCTGCTGCACAGGTAAGGCACCAACACCTCTCTGATACCAGTCAATGCCCTTCCCTTCCTCAACTAAAAAAAGGATCACAGAGTCTAAGTAAACAGCAGAGTACCTGCCTTCTTACTATGTAGTATGGATGTAGCATTTGGTTAATGAAAAAACTTTTTAGAAAGTGTAATTATATTTAACAAGCCTCCAAAAAAACTGGGTATTAGGAATACTTTGTCTCTAAAATAATTTTGGGGAACCAGTGAGAGGGCTCTGTAGGTCAAGGCTCTTTTAATATAAGCCTGCCTCTCTACCTCCTGAATGCTGGGATTAAAGGCATGTGCCACCATCGCCCAGTTATACATTTCTTACAAATTTTAGGCCATCCTGGTCTACATAGCGAGTTCCAGCCTAGCCAAGGATATGTAATGAGACCATGCTTCTAAATAGGTAGACATACAGATCAAGGCAACAGAAGAATAAGCAGCATGCTAACAGTTAAGCAACTGATGATTCTGTAAGCAGAACACTTGTATGCCCTTCATTGCTTGCTGTGACCCAAAGCCAGGAAGTCTTCTCTTCTTTCCTTCTTTCTTTCTTTTTTTTTTTTTTTGTGTGTGAGTAGATTTTGAAGTAATATCTCATTGGCTATATGGATTTCTTCTCCCTTTCACCTGTTAAGTATCTCAAATCTTTTTTTTTTTTTTTTTCCAATTTTCCAGACAGGGTTTCTCTGTGTAGTTTTTTGGTTCCTGTCCTGCATCTCGCTCTGTAGACCAGGCTGGCCTCAAACTCACAGAGATCTGCCTGGCTCTGGCTCCCAAGTGCTGGGATTAAAGGTGTGCACCACCACCACCTGGCCTTTTGTTGTTTTTTTGCTTGTCTGTTTTTTCTAGACAGGTTTCCTGGCTGTTCTGGAGCTCGCTCTATAGATCAAGTTGGCCTCAAACTCAAGAGATCCGCCTGCCTCTAACTCCGAGTGCTGGGATTAAAGGAATGTGCCACCACCGCCCGGCTCTCCAATCTCAATACAGATAGCTGAATAGCTTGTGCACACATAAGTGAATTGATCCAGAACTACGAATTTAGCAATATCCAGGTACTTTCTCTAACTTTGACCAACAGTACATTTCTATAAAAATAACAGCCCCTTCATGAATCTGGAGTCTAAGAACCCCACTTCCTTACCCACTAAGAACATGAATGCGCTCTGTATTGTATTTCAGTGGCGTCAGTTCACAGCGGAGAACCTGAAGTGCCTCCAGGACCTTGCCATCCTCCAGGTATTCCAGGTACTTCTGCTGCAGCAGCAAAAACTTCATCCTCTGACATGACAGAAAGCAGCAGTCAGGGGAAAAAAGTTGATGGAAGTTTCAGAAAATGTTTGTGCCTAAACAGAACAGTAGAGACCATTCTACTATGCCTCTTGAAAATAATTTTATAAAGCTTCAAGATGACTCAAGATATTTTGTTTTACGAGTCATAGTAGGTTAAATGACTGCTCAAGTCTACATATTAATAAAACTGTTGAAAACTCTCCAGTCAGGACCATTAGTGACTGAGGCATTATGAACATAAGAAAAAAAACACAAATGAATTCTGCTCTTACATTTCCTTAGATTTTTATGTATCAACATTTAAAACTATTCCAAGAATTCCAAATTTGCTTTTTAAAATTTCTGACTATATTAATAGGGCAAAAAGAGGTCTTATACAGTAAGCTTTGAAAACACTGGCAAAAAAAAAATCCCAGTTAATGGAAGAGTTATTTGAAAGCCATGATGTAGTAGGGGTATAGCTCAGTTGTATAAGGCTTGTGTAGTATGTAGAGATCTGGATTTGATTCTAGTACCGCAAAACAAACAAACAAGAAACAACAAAAACCCCAAACAAAACAAAAAAGCCACAATGTGACAGAAAACTAAGGTGACTGGAAGGCAGAACTAAAGTCACTAGGTCAAGTAGGAAAGTGCCAGATTTCGGCTTTCCAACAGATGCACACTGGAGGTTGATGTGCAAGAGTTTGGAGATCCTGTGACCAAACTGGGGGAGCACACGCTCACCTGCCCTCTCTGCAGTTGTAAAGAGATGCTCACAAGAGAAGCTTGGGTTTACTGGCCTTTAGGAAGGTTCAGTATCTACTACGTCTGTATATCTGTAATCATCTGCTCATTAATGTGTTTAGCAATGAAGCACAGATAAATATTATTTATTATTTGCCCACAAGGATAAAGCACTTTTCAGTTATGAGACACTTTCCCATTTATTCCTACAGGAAATGTTTGGTTTTAACATTTTTAATGTTACATATCATCTTGCTCTAAACTTGAAAACGATGATCCCAACCCTAGCAGTTTCTCCACTAGACAAGAGCAGTATCTACTATCTATCTAGAGTGTCTTCTCAACCTGAAGCTTAACGGATGACCACTGTTTGGAGGACTCTTTCAAAATCGTTCCTTGTGCTTCAGGAAGCACAAGGACAGAAAACGTTCATTACATTTAGAAGTTCCATGGAATGTGAACGAGCTAAGTCCACTTAAAAAGAGTTGTTACAAAATGGTGCACCAAAATTGCCATGTAACAACAGAATTAAAGAGCGTAATGAACTGCTTTGTAAGATTTTATATTAAGTAGTATCTATAAGATATTATAGTATTAAATATAATAATTATATTATTATACTATTATTATTATTATTATTATTATTATTCTACTGTGTGTCAACTACAAGTTTATTTAAACCCTCTTATATAAACCAGACAACTATTTAAACTTATCTGTTGTGAGACCTGTTACTTCTGTTTGGTAATCTAATCTTAAAACTTTAGGTAAGACAAAAAAAACAAAAACAAAAAAACTTTTGAAACTGAAACATATTCCTGTAGCTAGGAAAATTGCACTTACCAATTTTACACATAAGGTTAGACTAATGTAATCAGTTTCAGAAACAGACTAATTAGCAAAATGCTTTGAAAAGCATGTTTGTTGTATATGTATACTTAAGTTTATTTTTATATGTCAAGTAAAAAATACTTTGAAGTTCAAGTGACAAAACCCCAAAATTAAATTTGAAAGTCTTAAAAGGGAGGGGGGTCTTATATGTGAAGTTATTAGGCCACTGTCTCCATCTTCTGAAAAAATGTTTAATTTCACAAAATGAAGCTCCTATGTTATCAACACTCTGTTGGTTTCATAATTTAGTGTATTTTTAAGTCAAACTTAAGCCATGCCACACGCAACTAGTCAGTACTGATTTCATTTCCTCACTAAATTTTCTCAGCAATTGGGAATTTGGAAAACATTTTTTTCCTTTTAATTCCAGGCAAGTCTTTGCTCGTTTACTATTAATCGTAAGGCCCTCTCCCTCTCCCTCCCTAGACCCTGTGTGCAGAGGGTCAGTGCCCAATGCTATTTCTCCCTTACTCTCTCACCAAGACTCTGGCAGAACATGTTATTGTATTCTATGGGTAAAGATGAGGCAGGATAAAAAAGGAAGCAGACTAGAGCTTTGAGCAAAGCCAACACAAACACATATTCCTGTATATACGGGGATGCTGTAAAATCAATACAAGGACATTTTTATGAGTCATTTCATCCGAATGAGGACGACAAGGAACACCCTCAAATGGGTGTCAAAGCTTGGCCTAGTGCACCGCAGCTAATGTGCTACTGGACAAATGCAACTGGAGTTCGAGGAAGAAATGTTTAGCCATCTGAAACTCAGCTAAGTGTCTGACACACAGTAACAAGGAAAATGTAGTTTCCCTTTCTAAATTTAAAGCTCAAAATTAATATAATCTCAAGAAAATAAAGACCTTTTAATGCACAAATGATGTTCATTCTTGAGAAAGTTAAAAATTAGGCAATACTGAGGCTTGCTTCGACAAGAAGGATCTTCTTTTCTGTCTTTTCAAGATCAGAAACTTCTGAAAGAGCCAGAGGGCAAGAAAAGGGATGAGGAAAAAACACCCTCCTTGAGTTTTTCCAATTAGACCTCTATCAGACACTTCAGCTCTCTGATGCCTCTCGCCCAGCAGTATTTTCTTCTCTTTTAAAATCTAACAAAAACGTGAAATTGAAATTTCTTCTTGGACACCTCCCCCATCTTACCCAATATCTGAATCACTGTTCTTTTTCCCACATTATCAGACTGAATTTTAACATTGAAGAAAAACTCAAATAATAGTATCCATGGAGCCTGGTTATTGAGGGCAATCTCCTAATTTTGTGATGGCTTTAACTCTAAAATAATATTATAAGCAAATTTTGCCAATTAAATCCTGATTCCAAGGAAAGGAGAAATATGTTATATTTAATCTAAGGATCTCAAAGTTTTTATTTGACTTTATGAGTTAATTTTTGTATGTCAAGTTCTTATTTGCCCTTTTTGTTAAAATTATTTCTATTACATTAAAAAACAAAACAATGAGACTTTGTAATCATATAACAATTTTCTGTTCTTGGTCTCAAATGCCCATCCAGATTCTCAGACATGGCATTATCAACTCAAACTGAAAAATGTTGATTCATGACTTCAGCATCCAAAAAGCTCACAACATCTGCTATTCTGAGTATCATTAGACTGGAAACGATTTTAAAGCGTGGGGGACAGGGAGAAAGTGAGGGAAGTAAACTAGATCAATAATAACATTCAGATTTTAAAAATAAAGTCCAGTCTCAAGGCTAGCGATGCAGCTCAGTGGCAGAGCACTCGCTAAGCCAGAGAAGGCGCTGGCTTTCATTCCCGCCAATGGAAATAATGTGCAGTTGGAGACTGTACTGTCATCAAGTGTCTGGGTGGAAAGGAAGTAATTATGTTAAAAACCCATACAGTTGTCTTCTAAGACATTATTACAAATTTCAACTTCTAGCAATGAAGTTGGGAAGAAATAAATGATATTAGAAAGGAGGAGAGTGGCTTCAATAACTGCTGAACTCCATCTTCTAAAGCAACTGACTCATCAATGCTTATGGAGACAGAAGTGGAACCCCTTTCTTTGTATAAATACTGTTTCTAAACAGTTTGATGGTGTGAGCCTCAGCCAGAGATCTAATCTTCATCTTTTATTAGATCCTAGAATGGTCTACAGACTCAACAGGCTGTAAAAAGAAAGGATTCCTCCTTATTATCTATAACTATCTTTCTTCAATTTACATGTTGCTTCTATTGAAGTTTCTAATGAGTCATAATCTAAGTCCAAGCAGAAGTCTCAAAATTATTATGAATAAATTTTTAAAAGAAGTGAATCCATTAAATTTTTGGCTATTAGAGTATACATATAATTTGGATAAACTTTAAAAAATGAAAACATACTCCAAGAAATTACATCAGAATACTCCACAAAAAAATTTCTTCATAGCCACCAAAAAACCCCAATTCTTATTTTGGTCATTTTATTCTTTTTTAGCTCATTCAGACTGAGCCAAAAATTCGTGAGTAACTGCTCAATTAAAATATACTTAGGTTTTAAACCCCAGACATACCAATTGAGGACAATTTGTATTTCCTGAAAAAAAAAAATGTAATCCCTTCAAATATGGATGCTTACTTCAGCTCATTTTTATTTTTAAATTATTCTATGGAATTGTTTGTTTAAGTTAAATCATTTAACTTTGTACTCATTTAAATTGTGTAATACTTTGGGTATTTATGGAAAGAACAGAACCATGAATTTAACTACATGTTTGTCATACTTCTTTAGACCTTTAATTTCCTGAAGCCTACTTTCTAAGATTATATTTTGTACAGAATTTTTAAACGATTTTGTAATAAGGTTTTTTAAAAGAAAAAAAAACATGGCTCTATTAAGTTTATAGACAAAGGTAAAAAAGGTTAATGTTTGACCCAATTTAAAAAAACAAAACAAAAACAACAACCAAAATGCTAATGGTCACTTACTAATATTTAACAAACAGCTGGCTTCCCTACTCCACTTCCTAGTCTCCTTCTTTCCCTCCCCCAATGACAGGAAACTGCCTTTGACAATAAGTGAATCAGCTGGAAATCTATAAGCCAGCAGCCAATTCTTCATGCTTTCCAATCACTAGTGCTCAAAACAAAACAAAACAATGTATCACTTCCTAAAGAATTAAAACCCATCGCATAAAAAACAAAACAAAACAAAACCCATCAAGGTTAATGAAGGAGGTTAACAGGGTGAACTACTAAACAGATTTGGATAAGAAAGTAAAGATCGTAAGCAGGGTCCAATGGTCAAATCTGCACCTAAACCCCTCAAAGTGACACATATTATACAAACTTTGACACTTATCAATTCATATAACTTGAATGAAAGAAAATGGTAGGCACACCAACAGTAATAATTTGGCTTGACTATGTAATTCCAATGATCAAAAAATAATGTACCAGCTTCTTCAGGCTATACAGTATACACATACCCAAACATATTTTCTCTTCAACAAACACATTCAGTATTTTGAATAATATGAAAGTATAATTTATCCTTGACCCTAATAATACAAGGCTCCTATTAACAGCATTAAAAGCAGGAAGATGTTTACATTTTTATAGAGCTTAAATTACAGTTTCAAATGACACATTTACTAAGTATGACATAAAAAACTTAAAGTTCATAGCTTACAACCATAAACAACTCATCCTTATTTATAAATTACATAAAATTTACTTTCAAGCCTCTTAAGATCGGATGCTATAGTTATCAATAACCTAAAATAAGCATAAATGTGAAACTAAGAACGAAAGTGTATTTACCACAATTATTCCCAACAACGTTTGAGAGATTTCAAGTGCGCCTCTTACCACAATAGCATGAGGAGAATGCACTAAAGGCTTTAGTTCATTCAGGTCATTTTCTGCCTGCAAAAATTGGTGTAAAAGAAAAGCAAAAATGTCACAAAATGTCCATCACATACATAATTTTAGTAGCAGTCATACAGCTCTGTGTGCCCTACTTTACCTTATCCCAGTCTCCTTCCATGACATGATTTCGGAATTTGGTAGCAGAAGGATGTTCTAAACGACATCCCGACTCTTGCATGAGGAGGTCAACAGTCTGGCTGCAGGAGAGACACAATGTAAAAAAGACCTGACCAACTTTAGGGATGGACTCTTCCTAATAAACTAGTGTCTACAACTTCATGAAGAAAAAAAAAAACACCTTTAGAGCACTTGGCTAAATAAACGATTTAAAATGCCACCTACATCTAAAGTTAAAAATCTTTCTTGAAACCATAATTCAGTTCTTCCTACTTCTGCCATTTAATGTTTCAGCAGTTTAAAGGAGTATACACAATTTCTAAAAATGTGCTCTAACCAACTGGTCAAATAAAAACTGGGATCTAGAAACTATCTATGGCACAGCATTTCGAAAGATAAACTACAAGATGACAGATGGCCTGTGTTAGGTAGAGCTTTCCTTCCAGATATTCTGCTTGTATGGAAATTCTGCTAGGTCAATCTTTAAAATTAAAACAAATCCAGCATCAAAAACCATTTCCTTTCTCTTCATACTAAAAATAGCCAATTTACTATGGTGTAGACTCCAAACAGTCACGAGTTATTTCCGCCTGCTGCTGTCAGCTTGCCGCTTCCCTCAGTAATATGTTCTGTTAGCATTCACAAAATTTATTTTCACGCTTACCCTTTTCCTTTAGGGAATAAAGTGAAATCTTTCTAGAGTTTTCTTTGGGAGCTTAACTCATCAAATGTGGTTTCATTTACCAGAGACTTTGTTACCTAAGCCTTCAATCAGCAGTCATCTATTTGTGCTGGTGGCTTTACTTAGTGTTTCTTTAGTGCTCCTCATTTTCCAGCTCAACAGTGCAATGCTCAGCTTGAGAATCAAAATACTTCTGTCACTCTGAGTAAGTGCTGTTCTCCCCATTTCCCAACAAGTACATGCGAGTGCGCACACACACCACACCACACCACCACCACCACCACCACCACCACCACCACCACCAACAACAACAACAACAAAAACCCCAACACTTCAGCCTAAGAGTTTATTTTAATTTTAGCTTTGAAGCTAAGGAAACTGGCATGTTTACTCCCATCAGCTCCTTCTGGCTCTGGCACCTCATTCAGCTCCAGGACACTCCCACCAACCCTACTTCGACTCCCTTACTTTTTCTTTTGTGTGTGTACAAAACAGTGAGTTTTGGCTAAACCTCTGTCTACCCTAAGTTTAAGGCCACTGAACCTGTATTTGAAAACAAATGATTCACCAGACCAGGTATCACTTTTTCAGAGGCAACCTTCTTGGTTTTGAAGTGGGATTTCACTAGTGCTAGAGCTTTAGTACACACACTGCCTCTGCATGACTTCAACTCCGTGTCTTTCTTCATTATTCCCATCAGCTTTACTCGACAGCCTCTTTCCAAATCACCCCAGCCCCTTAGTTCCCATAAACACTTGTAGGCCGACTGTCCTTCCTGATTGGTAGTTTGCCTGGGCTGTTGTCGGTCAGGGGTGGGGGTGGGGAGGTGTCCCACAAAGATGCCTCTGAGACACACTTGAAAAACAAATCCTCCAAGGTTCATTATTTCCACCGCTCCGATCCACCCCTCCCCCAGCATAAACACCCTCGGTGTCCGCCTTCTGGAAGAACTGACAATCCAGCGCTGGAGGTGCGTGGGGAGGGGTCACTGGGCTTCCACCACCCCTCCCCAGCCCAGACGGTGCGGCTGGTTTCACGACATCAGGCCGATTCGTTTCCCTCGAGCTCCCTTCCGCTCCTCCCGGGGCTGTCTGTCCGGGGCCTCCTGCGCACCGGGGCCCGGGGTCCCCCACAACCCTCCCGGCGGCTCGGCCCCGGCCGGGCCCTCCCCAGTTGTAGGACGGACACTTACTTGAGCCCCAGGCCATTGAGGTGCTGTCCTATGAGCCTAATGACATCCTCATCGGACTGCGAGAGCCGCTTCTTCTTCTTGAGGCTGCTGCCCAGCTCGGGGGTGGCCAGGGCGGCGGCGGCGGTGGCGGAGGCCGCGGCGGCCCCGCCGGGAACCCCGTTATTGACACTCAGGCTGTTGCTATTGTTGCCAGCGGCGGAGGGGGCGGCAGGCAGGAGCCCGTTGGCGTGGGCCAGGTCCCCCGCGGACGCCGCCGAGGGGGACGACTCCCCGTTCTGCGCCGACAGGCAGGCGAGCTCCGGGGTCTGGCCCTGGCCCCCGCCGCCCCCGCCGCCGCCTCCTCCCGCCCCGTTAGCCTGCATGCTGCCGCCGCTGACCAGGCTGTGGCCGCTGCTCCGCTGGGGGGCGGCGGGGGCGGCCGGAGGCAGTCCCACCACCACCACCACGGAGGAGGCGGCGGCGGCCGGCGAGGGCGAGGGCGGGGGGGGGGAGGCCTGCTCGGCCGGCCGAGGCCCCGGGCTCTCCTGCTCCCTCCGCCGCCGAGGCTCGGGGCTTCTTCCGCGGGGGCGGGGAGGCTCCGCCGGCGTCCGAGTCGGAGGAGGAGGAAGCGGAGGCCAGAGTTTCCTCGCCGAGAGAGGCCGTGGTGGGAGGCCGGCGGGGCGCGGCGGGGGTCGGTGGGGCGGGAGGAGGGGGAGAAGGAGGACCGGGCCCTTCCCCCCCCCTCCGGAGGCGCTCGCGGCGCGGCCCGGGGGCTCGCGGGCACTGGGGGGGCGCGGGCTCGAAGCTGGAGCCCCGGCAGCGGCGGCGGAGGAGGCGGCGGCGGAGGCAGCAGCCGCCTCGGTGCTCGGTCCGCACCGCTCCGCTCCCTGGTGTGTTGATTCTTCCCCCAGCTGCTGCCTAATGGAGTCCGGGCGCTGGCGTCACAGGAAATGCCTATACTGCCCTCCTCGCTCACTTCCGGCAGCAGGTATGGAACCTATAGGGGGCTGTCACCCAGCACGTGTGTGTCCGGCAGCCGGGGTAAGGCCGTGGGGTGCAGGCGAGGGCATGCCGAGGGGTCCGGCCCCGGGTGGGGTGTGACCCAGCACGACCTGGCCCGGCTGTGCGAGGTCCGCCCCGGTGCCCGGGGCCTGGCGTGCGAGCTCGGCCCCGCAGGAAGTTCGCAGCCGACCCCCGAGGCCCTGCGGGGTGGGAGGCAGAGTTCGTGTCCTCGCTGTGCACCCCGAGCGACCCAGAAAGCAGCGACCAGCTGGCGTGGAGGGGCCCGCGGACGCACTGGCATGGGCCAGGGTGTGGCCTGCCGGCGGCCTGGTTTTGCAGCTGCAACTTCAGGCACAAGGGTGTGCTAGGCCCCCGTCCGCTGGCTCTCTGCACCCGGGATGAACCACTGCCTCATTTTAGGGTGGAAACACTTGAACTTCCACAGCCAAGCACTACCCACAGTTGTTGTATCCGTGTCACCAAAGGACAGGGGAGGTGACAGCAGAGGAGACCGTGCTCCACCCTGAGAAGGCGATGTCGGCTGTCACTGCCTGTCTGGTTGGGGCAAGAAGTCTGGTGTGCAGAGCAACGGAGGCACTTGGCTGTGGAGTTTTACTGTTTTTGTTTTGGTTTTCTTTTAAGTGTTCGCTCAGATGCCTTGGTCCTGGTTCCTGCTCCCTCTCAGACAGGGGGGAGTCAGGCATCGATGCCGAGCCTGGCTTGACATTTTCAAGTGACCGGGGTTTCACTGTCCCAGTGCGGTTCGCGGCTTTCTTGGATGGAGAAATACAGCAGCAGAGAACTGGGCTGAATGTTACTCATTGGTGAATGGTCCACAGGACCCCCTCATCAGTTACATGTATATGGTTGGTAGCCTGTAGATCTGGTATGTACAGATGTTTTCTCTGAAGTTTAGGAAGTCCTTGGTGACTTCCCTTTGGGAGGAAAAATAAAAACCAGCCTCAAGCAGTACATCTTACGTCCCTAAAATTTACAATACTCACAGCTCAGTAATTTTGAGGCCTTTGGAGGCAGTCCTTTTCAATTTAGAAGTGCAATAAAAATTATCCTATGATTTGTCAAGAATCTTGATCTCTGTTCATCCTGAGACGGGGAAGAGAGACAGAAAGACCAGGGCGGAGTTTCTCATGCTTTAAATATGCTTTCAGGTGTCAGCTGTAATTGCAAAGTGACTCACATACCGTGCTTGTATTCACCTGAGACAGACCTTGGTTCTAGCTGAGGTTACAGGGCACAGACAGTATATCCAGCAGAGCCAGAATTACTAGATAGTTAATGCCTCCACAGATCCCTGTGTAGCTCCTTTAGAAATCTCATTAACATAAAGGTTGTTATTGTTTAGGCAGAATTTACTCTTTGCAAAATAGTTTATAGTCATCTGGTAGGTCCCCAGCAGCCTTGAGGATGGATTAGGTCTCCATCTTACTTTGAATAAAGTCTATAGCTTTTATAAAGAAAAGAACCGTTTAAGTACAGGCCAGGCTCACACTCAATAACAAAAGGAGAAGGATGAAAGGAACAATAAATAGGATTTCATTGCCAACCAAGCTCAGTATGTATACCTCAGCTTTTCTTCCTTATGGGTAACCAAGGCTGCTCCTAAAAATTTTGAATTTCTAAAGTCCATATACATGTACACATTTTTATTTATAGTAAAACAGAGGATGGGAACCTGTTGTCTGAACTCCAGGTCTTTTTAGAGACAGGTTTCAGTACCACTTGCCCATTAATAGTTTTTGAAATACTATTCTCCACATTCAGAAACCTTTAGTAATGTCCTGTTACCCACAGGGTATAAAGATCTATAATTGTCTTGATTTCCATAGGCGGATCTGGTCTTATCTCAGTCTTTCTATTCGGCTAGCTCTCCTTAAAAGCGTCTTGTTTTTATTTTATTTTTAGTTAACTCATAAATTATGTGCTACATATTGTACACTGTACATATTTATGGAAAGGTTTTATCACTTGCCATCTCTGTGACCCTTTGTTACTGCCACTGAGTGTTCTGGGCTTGTTTCTTCTGAAGACCTCCTGTCTTCTCTGCCAGTCTGATTGAATGGAGTTTCTCTGTCAAGACACAGCTCCTTTTGAACCTCCTTAGGGGAGCGTTTCCTGGCTTCTAGCCTTCCAGCGGTTACTGTGAGTATAATTTCCTGGGTCTCCCCAATACTGAAGACTGCATATAATCTCATTCACTGACACTCCTTGAGGTCACTAAGGGGACCTTTTTGAGACCTCTTGTCTCCCGGCTCTCTCTCTTCTTCCTTCCTCCTACAAAAGCTGGGTCCTAGGATTAGGTACAAATTGTCTCTCTGGGAAAAAATTGTGTGTATATTTAGGTACTTGATTAATTTCTGCACTATTGTATGGGACTCTAAATATGGTAGGTACCGAATGAAAGGTAACTTCCAGTCCTGTTTGGCAGTCATAGGGAAGCAAGGACTTCATTTGTGCTAAGCTGTATTCTGTCACTGAGCTTTGCCCCCTACCCACGGAAAGCAAAGGCTTTGGGGTGTGTCACCCTGTCAGGGATGCTGTGGAATCGGCTACATAGTAGGTTATTGAAGTAATTGACACTAAGGCCTTTCCAAGGGACTGTGTATATACGAGACTGCCAGCAAATATATGAATGCCTCGAGGGCGGAATGTGTGTGTTCTCATCTTAATGCAGTCCTTTTCGAACTCTGGGTCATAACCCATTTGTGAAATCAATGTGCTGAGCCATAATTAGTGTGTTTTTTTTTTAAAGTAAAGTAGAAAATTATACAAGCATAAATATTCAAGTAAATCACCTGAAGGTAGGGTGCTTATTTTGTGAGCCTTTTGTTTCAATGACAAATACATGTCTGGGCTTTATAAAGTAAATGCATTTCTTCTCTTCTCAGAAGGGTTTGAGGGCTGGAGAGATGGCGCAGCAGAAACACTTGTTGCTCTTGCAGAAGATCCAAGTTTGATTCTCAGCACCTGAACCATCTGTAACCCTAGTTCCAGGGGATCCAGCAGGCATGCACGTGATGTACATACATGCATGCAGGTAAAACATTCAAACACATTTAAAGGAAAAATAAGTAAACCTAAAACAAATTCTTTTTAAAGAGTTTGAAAATAGCCAGTGGGTGGTGGTGCACTTGGGAGGCAGAGACGGGAGGATCTATGTGAGTTTGAGATCAGCTTGGTCTACAGATTGAGTTTCAAGACAGCCAGAACCCTGTTTCAAAAAACCAAAAACTATGAAAGAAAACATTGACAACAGTAAACTCATCTGTATCAGTCCTGATTGACTAGAAAGCAATTCAGGAAATAGTAATGACAAGTGACTGGTATATTCCAAGGCGACATTTGTAGTTCTTTTTTTTTTTTTTTTTTTTTTTTGGTTTTTCGAGACAGGGTTTCTCTGTGTAGCTTTGCGCCTTTCCTGGAACTCGCTTTGGAGACCAGGCTGGCCTCGAACTCACAGAGATCCGCCTGCCTCTGCCTCCCAAGTGCTGGGACTAAAGGCGTGCGCCACCACCGCCCGGCATGACATTTGTAGTTCTTAAAACTAAAAAAGATATCACATTTTTGGAAGTTGAGATGTTTTGAATATGTAGGTGTTTATAATAAAACACAAAAGTAAATTTTCACAGGTGTTCGTTAAACTGGTAATTATGTTTCTGTCCAGATTTAAATTTAGGAGTTGGGATAGAGTATTGTTTACCATCCAGAAGCTCAGTCTAGCCTAGAACTCTGTCCATCTGCCTTACCTTCCCGAGTGCAGGGATTCCAAACATGCACCAGTACACCAACTCCTACTACCTTTTCTTTATTTGAGGTTGTGCAGTGGCAAGCTGAACTTGGACTCGGTAAGTTGGGCAGAATCAGGAGGGAATATGGGAATGTCCTGGAGTCAGAGGACTTGGTCAGTGTCCTGACTCTGAACAGCCATTTGACTTCACTGTCCCTCAGACACAGTGTCACTTTTTAAAATTGACTTTTTTTTTTTTTTTTTTTTTTTGAGCTGAGGATCAAACCCACGGCCTTGTGCTTGCTAGGCAAGCGCTCTACCACTGAGCTAAATCCCAGCCCTGCTTGCCTAGCAAGCACAAGGCCCTGGGTTCCATCCTCAGCTCAAAAAAAAAAAAAAAATTGACTTTTATTTCATGTGCATTGGTATTTTTGCCTGCATGTATGTCTGTATAAAGGTGTCAGATCCACTGGAACTAGAGTTACAGACAGTTGTGAGCTGCCATGTGGGTGCTGGGGATTGAACCCTGGCCCTCTGGAAGAGCAGGCAGTGCTCTTAACCACTGAGCCAACTCCCCAGCCCACAATGCCGTTTTTTAAAGTATATAGTAACCCCTATCAGTTTGTTTGATGGAGTTGGTGGATGGGTGAATGAGATTGGAAAAAGCAAACAAACCTAAAACATGTTAAAATGTTTCAAGATAAATTTAAACCTCCCATCATTTAAGGATTTGAGGGCACTCAATACAAAGATGTCAAGTCGCTTTAATATTGAGCCGAGGACTTGAGGCGCTTTCCTGCCTCAACTCTGCCGTTCAGCCTTGGTCATATGCAGACAATCTGTCAGCCTTGGTGAGAGGAGGGAGGGCCAGTCACTAAGCAGTTTTATCCATTGTCCCAAGCATATCTCTCCAGCACTTGCTTATTTCCTCCTCTCTACAAACATCCGTCCTTGCAGTGGGCAGTAGATGGGGTGAGGACACCAGGTGTATCTCACCAGGAAGACAGAGGCCTTTGAATTCAAAGTAAGCATGTATCCACCTTTGTCCCAGAGAAAAGTAGCCTTTTCCTCAGTAGTTGTCTCCAGCTGTTGAGAGACCCATTTGGTGTAAATAATAACATCTGGGGAATTTTTCTGAAGGAAATAAACTACACCAGCAACTTACTACACAGCTAAGAAGGATTGCTTAGAGTAGTTTTATAATTGCTACACCAGCCTTGAGGTAGCACCACATTTTAAAACTGTGACACTAACCTGTGGGTGCAGGGACACTCACTGAAGTATAGTGTCTGTGGAAGAGGAAATCACCCAGGCTGGTGAGAACACAGAAGCCAGATACCATGTTACATAAAGAAGGAATGTTACAAACACTTTATAATAGGATTCTTCTTGGGAAATGAGTAAGTATATATAATTACATTTCTGGTAGAACAGAATTGTGTAGACAGTGGCTTTTTGTGGAGGGACTGAGTGAAACTTTCCTTACTGTTCAAATTTGCTGTCAGTATATTTTGAAGTGTCAACAGGGTTTATTTGGGCTATGAAGATGATAGATAAATTTGCTCTTTTTGTATTAATGTTATACTTTTAAAACACTAGTGTTCCCAGCATTTTGGGAGAGAGAGGCAGGTGGGTCTATGTGAGTTCGAGGCCAGCCTGGTCTACAGAGTTCCAGGACAGCCAGGGCTACACAGAGAAGCCCTGTTTTGAAAAAACAAACAACCCAAAACCAACAAATAGTGTTTTTAAAAGAATACTCAAAAGCAATCAAAATATGAGAAGTTGATCCTAATAAAAACGTGACAGATAAAGCAGTGCCGTGTGTATTCTGTATTTGTTTTTAAGACTCTCCTCTCCATAACCTGACTCTCCTAATTCTCAGGCTGCTGTCTTCCACATACACACTGTCATAGACACACACTCCATCACACAGGCACTTGTCACTCTCTCTCTCTCTCTCTCTCTCTCTCACACACACACACACACACACACACACACCATCACACGTGGCTAAATTCGTCTTGGGGATAAAGAGTAGAAAGGCATTCCTATTTATTAACTTTGAAAAGTAGATAAATAATTAAGAGCCCTGGGAGTCCCTGCATAGATTCTTAGACAGCAGACCCTTTGGGCAGTCTTCCTTATTCACAGTTCAAATGTATTCTTCATCTCTCTGGCATTGTCATAACTCATAAATAATTATGGGACAATTATGACTTAAATAAATTATAGCTATTAAAAATATGTATACACAGTCTGTATAGAGATACTAGACTAGTAGATATTTTAAATTAAAAAATTTTAAAGTAGGTAATTATTTATAAAGTTTTAAAAAAATTGGATGGGGCATGAGGCGAATTCCCTTAATCCCAGCAGTCAGGAGGCAGAGGCAGGAGGATCTCTGTGAGTCAGAGACAAGCTTGGTCTACATCATTCTAGACTACCCAAGGCTACCTAGTGAGACCTGCCTCAAAAAATTATTGAAAGGATATCTGGATTTTCTAGTTCATTATTTTTATTTTAAAATCGCTATAGGGGCTGGGGAGATGGCTCTCCACTTTAGAGCACTTTTTCTTACAAAGGAACCTGGTTCTATTTCCAGCGTCCATGTGATGGCTCACAACTATCTGTACCTATACTTCCTGGAGGTCTGACCCCCTTCTCTGACCTCTGAGGGTACCAGGCATACATACATGCAGCCAAGCATTCATACACATGAAATAAATCTTTTCAAAGTGTAAAATGGTTGCTGGAGCTGTAGGTCAGTGGTAGAGCATGTATAAGGCCTTGAGTTCAATCCCCAGCACCAAATAAAATATTAAAACTGTGCTCTTTAATGTTAAGTGTGCTCTTTAATAACATTAAACATATAGGCAAATGTGAAATAGAATAGCCTAAATTTGCTGGGCGGCGGCGGTGGTGGTGGTGGTGCACACCTTTAATCCCAGCACTCGGGAGGCAGAGGCAGGCGGATCTCTCTGAGTTCGAGACCAGCCTGGTCTACAGAGCGAGATTCATGATGGCACCAGGCACCAAAACTGTACGGAGAAACCTTGTCTTAAAAAAACAAACCAAAAAAAAAAAATAGCCTGAATAAAAAACTGTTGAATGAGAGGCCATCAAGCCATTTGTGGTGACATAAGTCTATAATCCCAGCATTTGGGAACTGGAGGCAGATCAGAGGTTCAGAGTCATCCTCAGCTGCATAGTGAGTGTGAATCCACTACATGAGACAGTTCTAAGTGGCTTACATGTACTAACCTATCTTAATCTTCCTGGGTCTTTTTTTTTTTTTTTTTTTAAATGAGAGAGGCCATAATGCCCGTGATTGACAACATAACAAACCATAGCTGAGCACTTCTTGAGGCTAGTGTAAGAAACTCATGGCTAGGTCAGACTAGGGCTTGCAGATTCTATGTAACAGTGGTGGGAGTTGCTTCTTCTGAACACAGACTTTCTATATGTATTTCTGAAAGGTGAGAATGCCCAGTTTCCTGATACCCCTTAGATTCTTTATCTCATAATGTCTGCTCCTGATGCTAGGTTATTGTCAAATACTATGGCATAGATATAAATTTGTTGGTAGGGTTTAGGCAGAATTAGAACAATACTGTTCTTGTTTCCTGGTGGCTACTGGTTCTGCTGTTTTTTAGTATTGTATTTTGTTTATTTTGTGTGTGATGGAGCGGTCAGAGACAACCTCAGGGAGTCGGATCTCTCCTACCATGTAAGTACTGGGGATGGAACTCAGGTCCTCAGGCTTGGCAGCAAGTTCTTTATCACCTGAGCCATCCTGCTAGTACCTGCTTCCATTTTAGCCTTTCTTTTCTATGATAAAAGATGTCCATAACAGAGCTTTCATAATCACTAAGACTAAAAGCCAACACCATTGGCCAGGCATTGTTCTACACGGCTTACATGTATCATCCTATTTTGCTTTTCCCATCAGCCTTATGAAATACAATTGGTACCATTTTACAGGTGATAAACTGAAGCCCAGAAAATTTGAGGTCACACAGTTTGTGTATGGCAGAGCTGGGTACTCAGCCTTACAATATGCTACTTTTCAGAGATAGCTGTTGGTAGAATATGAATGGAAGTCATTGTTTAATTCCTTCAAGGTTAAAAGAAAACATGAAGCAAGTCCTATAAATTAATGTCTGTGCCTGGCTGTTTCTGTGTATATGAAGCCTTGGACTTTGCCCTTTGATGCCTATACTGTATCACCAGACTGATTAGTAGTAAATAAGGGACCACTGAAGGATACTACAAGGATTTCTGTCCTTCAAAAGCTGCCACAGGATGTCTGAAATGCCTTTTTGAAGATGCAGTTCACTTCTCCAAGGAATCCAGTTGGAATGCAAATAATCTGCCTGGTAGAGATGATACACGAGGCCAGGTGTAACCTGTAGACTCAACCAACTCCTGACACTACTCCAGAAAGTGGCAAAGGAGAGCAGGAAGGAATTACCTTCCCTATAAGTAGGAAAGCTCTCACAGCTGAAGTCTTCCCAAGAAACACTAAATCAAGAGGCCCTACCAAGTCAATTTTGTGTTTGCGTCTGTCTCTAGACCAAGTTGTTTGGGCCTAGGATTCTGGAGTTGCAAAGAGCCAGACTAGATTCATTGAGGAATTCATACTTGTTTTTGTTTTCTTTCTTTCTTTCTTTCTTTTTTTTTTTTTATTTTTGAGACAGGGTTTCTCTGTATAGTTTTGGTGCCTGTCCTGGATCTCACTCTGTAGACCAGGCTGGCCTCGAACTCAGAGATCTGCCTGGCTCTGCCTCCCAAGTGCTGGGATTAAAGGCATGCGCCACCACCACCCGGCATACTTGTTTTCTTTTTCCTTTTTTTTTTTTCCTTTTTGCTTTTGGGTTTTTTGTTTGTTTGCTTGCTTGCTTGTTTGTTTTTTTGAGATAAGAGTTTCTCAGTGTAGTCTGAGAAGTCCTAGAACCCAACTCTGTAGATTAGGCTGGCCTTGAACTCAGAGATACATCTGCCTCTGCCTCCATAGTGCTGGGATTAAAGTGTGTGCCACCCTCACCCGCTGGCTCATATTTGGTATGTTAGCACCTTTGGCCAGGTCAGCTTGCAGAGGAGGCCACAGACACTTGCCTGAGATGAAGCTACTTGGCATAAGCTTGATGTATAGTGGGAATGTGTAGGCTAGGTCAGCTCCAGAAGCTGTGGGAGCTGCCATTCAGGGAGGGCAGCCAGCCTACTCAGAGCTCTTAGAATGGTACATACCCCAAAGAAGGTAGCTGTCTTAGTTTGGTGTTCTATTGCTATGATAAAGACCATGACCAAAAACAACTTGGGGGAGAGAGGATTTATTTCTTCTTAGAGCTCACAGTCCATTAAGGGAAGGCTGAGTGGGAACTCCAGGCAGGAACCTGGAGGCAGAGACTGAAGCAGAGGCCACAGAGGAACACTGTGTACTGACTTGCTCCCTCCTGGCTTGCTCAGTTGGCTTTCTTATGTATCTCAGGACCACTTGCCCAGGGGTGGTGCTGCCCGCAGAAGGCTGGGCCCTTCACATCAGTCATCAAACAAGAAAACTCACCGAGTAAGCTTGCCTACAGTCCAGTCTGATGGGGGCATTTTCTCAACTGAGGTTGTTTTCAGGCTCGCGACTGTCTAGCTGTGTCAAGTTAACAAAAACAGACAAATTGTAAGCAGCCCAGGGTAAGTGGTGTTTCTGTCATGTCTGGACGCACTCTCTAGGGATAGGCACTGGGCCACTTGTTGCACAGGTTAGTATGCGGCTTGGCTGATGTTTTCTTTGTTTCAGACACTTTGAAAATGGGTGGTGGTAAAGAAGCCTTTAAAAAATATTTTATGCCAGGTAGTGGTGGTACAGGCCTTTAATCCCAGCACTTGGGCGACAGAGGCAGGTGGATCTCTGTGAGTTCGAGGCCAGCTTGGTCTACAAAGCCAGTTCCAGGACAGCTAGGACTATTACATGGAAAGCCCTATCTCAATATATATATATATTTTAATTTATGTGTGTGAGTGTTTGCCTGAAAATATGTGTGTGTGTGTGTGTGTGTGTGTGTGTAGTGCCCACATAGGCCAGAAGACAGTGTTGGATCCCAAGTAACTGAAGTTATAGACAGTTGTGAGCTTCCTTGTGGTTGCTGGGAGCCAAATCCTGGTCCTCCTTGAGAGCAGCTTAGTGCTCTTAACTACTGAGCAGTCTCTCCAGTCCCCCAAATACTCTTTCTTTTCTTTTTTCTGTTTTTCAAGACAGGGTCTCTCAGTGTAACCCTGGCTGTCCTGGATCTCACTCCGTAGCCCAGGCTGGCCTTGAACTCACATAGATCTGCCTGGTGCTCTGCCTCCAGAGTGTTGGGATTAAAGATGTGCGCCACCACCTGGAATGTTTTTTGGTGTTGTCATTTTGTTTGTTTTCCCTTTTGAGACATGATAACCCTGTGTAGCCCTGGCTGGTCTACAGCTTGCTGTGTAGACCGGGCTAACCTCAAACTCACAGAGTCACAGAGCTACACCTGCTTCTGCTTCCCCAGTGCTGGGGTTAAAGAGTCTTGCACATGCCGGGGAAATACTCTGCCTCTAAAATCTATTCCTCCACATGCTTTACTTTTTATTTTGAGACAGGGTCTCTCCAGTGTGCACAGGCTGGCCTTGAATTCACTCTGTAGCCCAGTCAAGCCTTGAACTTGAGATCCTTCTGCTTCAGCCTGCTGAGTAGCCTGATTTTGTGGAATGCTGGAAGCTGTGGCTTCAATTCCCAGTGCTGCCATAAACAAAAAAAAGAAACCATTGCCATAGTACCATTATGACACCTAAATAGTTAATAGCCCCTTAATTATCGTCAAATGTGCAGTTAGTGTTCAGAATTCCCCCAATGGCCATAATTCTTTTAAACAGTTGGCTTGTATGAATCAAGATCCAAACAAGGCCCACACATCACATTTCTTTAAAGTAGTAAGTCTCTGTCTTTTTTAGTAATGATTTTAATTAAAGTACCATATATAGAGGAGTATATAAATCCTTAAGTGTACAACTTGGCTTTTTTTTCTTCAAGTGAATATGTATGCAACTATCACCCAGACTGTGAAATAGAACATTATCCAGATGCTAGTAGTAAATAGTTGTAGTTTTAGTGGGCATTTCTCTTAGGACTGGCATTGACTACATACACATAGACACGTATGCTGTTTTGCTGTTAACACATTCTTTTTTTTTACTGCCTACCCCCACCTTTTTTTTTCTTTTCCTATTTTTATTTTGTATTTTTTTTAAAAAAAACAAAACAAAACAGGATTTTACTACGTAGCCCTGGCTAGCTTGGAGCTCAATAGGTAATCTAGGCCATGAACTCACAGAGACCCTCCTGCCCCTGCCTCCCAAGCGCTAGGATTAAAAGTGTGCCACCATGCCCAGTCCTTACTCCTTCCCTTTTAAGACTGTTGCCTTACTGATTTTATTAATTTATGGAATTTTAAAAAATGTTATTTTTATTTTATGTGTTTGAATGCTTGTCTTCATGAATGTAAGTGCTTGTGCTTATGTGTTTGGTTTCCACAAAGGGCAGCAGATGTGTTGGATCCCCTAGAACTGAAGTTATAGACAACTGCCATGTCAGTACTGGGAATTGAACCTAGGTCATCTAGAAGAGCAGTGCATGCTCTTAACAGATGAGCTATCTCTCTAGCCCCTGATTTGTGTGATGACTTTTGTTTAAAGCAAGGTCTTCTGTAGCCCATGCTGGTCTCGAATTTCCAGTGTAGCTGAGGATGACTCTGAATTTCTGATCCTCATGCCTCAGTCATATCTGAGTATTACTACATAGCTATGCTCCCAGGTGGGATTTCAGGTATGTGCCCCATGGATATCTGTTTTCTTAACATAATCTTTACTTTTTCTTTTATTTATTATTGTTTGTGTAGAGGAGGGCCATATGCATGCCAAGGTGTGCATATGGAGGGCAGAGGACAGCTTGTGTGAATTGATTCTCCTCTCCCACCTTTCTATGGGTTCCGAGGCAAGCATGCTCACCTACCAAGCGAGCCTAATTCTACTCTTTTCCTTAATAGTGTTTTACAGTTTTTGATAGGGGAATCTCACATTTTTTTATTAGAGTTATTCCTAGTAACTGGTTAAGTGCTTTCATGCTTGAATTTTCAGTTTCTGTTCCCTGTCTTAGTGCTAGGTATGGACTGGGACTTCATCATCAAAGATAAGTTAAAGGCCTGCGTCAGTACTGTTCTTCAGTCTGGGATATAGTTTGTAATTGCTCTCCACTGCCAACCTTCAGTGCAGCTGGAGCCTGGTTCTTTTCAAAGCCTCAGCATCCAATCCACCCTTTGATGGATTGAGTCTGCTGAGGATGAAGGAAATCCTGATGGGCCAAGTGCATCCTGAGGGATGGAGATGGAGCCAGGTAAACCCACCTGACCCTGTAGCAGAGCTCTAGGAAAGGGAGGCCTGCATGGTACCTGTCACTCTTGCTCATCTTCTAGCCTAGTGTGAGTGGACTTCTGTCTTTCTCAGGTCTTCTGGAAGTAGATGTCATGAGAAGGATTAGAGGGTGCAGCGGGTGAAAGGTCAGCTGTTCCATTGGTAATCAGAACACACAAGGTATAAGCTGTGGTGCTTTGTTATCCCTTGGCATCATATTACAGAAGGAAGAGGGCACTGGCTCTTCCTCCAAGATGAACTCCTAGAGCTTTGGTACCTATGACAGGACCCGCCAGAGGCATCCCAGGGCCATCAGGTACCGTGGCAGTGGTATAGTAGCTTATGTTTATTGAGTGCTTGCTACATGCCAGGTGCTTTTTTAGCTACTTTATAAATATTAATACTTTTAATCATCATAGTTACCCCCATAAGATAGACCAGTTAACACTGTTCTTTAAAAAATATATATTTGTCTGTGTGAGTGTATGCCACATGTGTTGGGATGCCCAGAAGAGGCTGTTGGATTTCCTGGGGCTCAAGTTACAGGCCTCTGTGAGCTGCCTGCATAGGTCCTGGGAACTGAGCTCTGATCTGCAAAAGCAGCAAGGACTCTTAACCACTGAGTCATCTGTCCTCCACCACCACTGCTCCTCCTCCTCTTCTTCATTTTTCAGATGAGGGCAGAATCTGCATCTTAGAAAGGCTAATGACCTGCTCCCAAATCCCTTAACTCACAAATGGCAACACCAGTATGCAAACCCAAGGTGGCAGGTCCCAGTGCCCATGGTGTTCAAATTAGATGACCTTACAGATGGTAGTAGCTGCAGATGAAAGCCAGAAGAAGAGTTAGGAGAATTTGAGGATCCCTGCAGTGCATCTGCCCAGACAGCCTACTGTACTTAGCACCTGTGATGGATCCCCATGAGGATTGTCAGGAATATCTTGCAATGGGCTGAGGCTGTAGGAAGGGCTAAGAATGACTTTAGCCACTAAAGTCAAAAGGAATGAAACATAGTTGAGGTAGTCCTAGCTTAATCTTCAGATCAAATTGTCAGGTGGGAGAAGTATAACAATCATTGATTTATCAATTCTATCACCTTAGAATTTCCTTGAAGTGACTGGAAGCCTGACTTCTGGTCTTTTGTTTCTCTGAGGCTACAAGCATGTCTATATTTAGACCAATAGTCATGCTTCTGTGGTGATGGACCAGCGTGTTCCTCCAGGAATGGCTGTGAGCTGAAACCGCGTGTGTGTCCTCAGCAGAGAAGTCACCAGCAAGCCAGAGGGACTGCTGGGCAAACTTACTCCGTGAACAGATAAACACGCCTTGTGCTGGGCACACAGTTGGCCGCTTAGGCCAGTCTCCACCTGGGAAGCCAGAGCGAGATCCTACCACATCACAAACAGGACAGACTCAGAGCTCCGCAGCCTTTTGTTTTGAAGGAAACATCACGATTTCTCCACCAACACCAACCAGACACTGGAAGTCCCTTTAACTGCATCTCCTCCTTCACTCTCACATCTCGTGTGTCACTGAACTCCACTGCTTTACCTCCTCAGCTTTCAAATCCAATTCTTCTTTTCCGTCATCATTGCTGTTAATATTTTGCATTCTTCACATATTTTGCTCATCTGGATTAGACAACAGCCTCCTAAATGCTTTCTGCTTTTTGTCTAATTCGTTGCCTTCACTACCACCAAAATCAATTACCGTAATAAGGTATAAAACCATCATGTCACTTGGAACTCCTTGGGTGGTTCTTCATTCATAAGGTCACAGTTCAATGCCCAGAGACTTGTAAGTTGGCTCACACCTTTCTTTTGTGGTCCCTCTGTCCCTCACTCCAGCCATATCAGATCTCCTGGGGCTCCGTGCTTTCCAAATTAGTACCTCTGTTGTGATTTTCCTCACATGCTGATTCCTAACTTTCTGTGGAGTTTGTTCTGAGTCATCTTGGGAAGAAGGTTTGATACACTTTGGAAGCAATTCTCTTGCCTTATCGAGGTCTGTCCTCCCTGGTAGGCTGGGGGCCAGTCCCAGCCCACCACGGGTACCTTGCAGGTGTCTGCCAGATGGAGTCTTCTGGCCACCCAGCCCTCTGTCCATTCTGTCAGCCAGGGTTGAAAGCACTATTCTAGACCCTGGAAATACGCAGTGAACAAGACACAGCATCTGAGTTCCTATGTAGCTTATATTTTTATAAGCTCACATCAGTTCAAATTCTTGTTTTAGATTCTGTCTTCTAAGTAAGACTCAAAATGAAGAAAAAGAAACAAGAAATCTATCAGGTGTATGGTGTGAGGTGTTGAGCCCAGAGTTAAAGGTTGGGCACCGTGACAGATGCCCTATGTTGGGTGGTTAGGAGGGGTGAGGAGTACCCTGAAGGCTGAGATCTGCTGCATCAGTGGCTCTCAAGAAGACCGTAGTAAAGAGCATTCCAGGCAGAAGGGGAAGGCTCTACAGAGGCTTTAGAGCAAGCACACCCCAGCTTTTAGAGCAAGCACCCCAGCTACCAAAAGGCAGGTAGGAACAGAGCACAGTGAAGAAAACGCCTCCAGGGCATTGAGAACTGAACTTGTGGACTGCAGCTGGTTTGGGAACCAAAGGTAATCATTCCTGAAAGCACTGAATCTTTGCTGGCAGCTGCTAATAGCAAAAGAAAAAGGCCCTGTTGTCCCTAACTGATGTATAAGAACTCCTAGGAATGTAGGTTCCACATACCCTCTTCTTCATGTCACTTGCCCCCAAGTTGTCATGTCAAAAAGGCCTGTGTGAAGAAGGTACCTGGTTATAATTCACACAAGTTTCCATCATTCCTTGGGCCTTTTTTTTTTTGCCTAAGAGACGATTGCTATAACCATGAGAAAGTAAATACCGTCATCTGTTCTGCTTATTGTAACTGCTACAGTGAGAAACTTCCAGTTTAATGTTTTATTTCCTTCCTATGCTCTTTATATCACAAGGTGATCCCTCTGTCCAGTTCACTTGTGTGCAGGCCACACCACGCACTTATGTACACAACTGTGGGCTTTGTCTGCATTTCCAATCACATGAGCCTCTCCTAGTGTAACTGGCCCCTGTCAGAAGTCACAGAGGGTCGGTGACAAAGGGCAATACTTGTCACAGGTGGGCTGGCATGAGTTGCCAACAGGAGGCCCAGCTGGGGGAACGCTATTGCTCAGATTCACTCAGACTCAGAACATTCCTTTGAACCCTTGAAGTTGGCCTCAGAATACTGAGAGGGCCTGTCACATAGAAGGAAGTTTCCACTCGGTGATGGTGGCCCCTGATGGGTGGTGGGTATCCTCCAAGAGATCTGCTCTGATGAACATGTTTATTCCTGTGGTCCTGTTAACCAGGTGTTTGCCACACCCAGATCATGGCTGCTGTTTGTAGAGGCTGCTGTGGTGCAGGAGCCTGTTTTTATTTTATTTTCTCTTCTACCATCTTCTGAGATTTCCTTGTGGGGACTGACCTCCTGAAAAAGTTCAGTCAAACACTTTAGCAATTAAGGATCGGAAGGAATTTTGAATTTCTAAACTTCTGAGACATGGCAGCTGAGGTACAAAACAATGAGGTGTCTTGCTCAGGAGAAGCGTGGGCTGGTATCAGAGCTGGACCTACCAGTCTTGAGTTCTTGGTTTCCAGGGTGGTGGCTCTGTCTCCACTCATACTGCAGCCAGCCAGTCAAGACACATGGGTAAGGCTGGTGAAAACGGTCAAGCCAGGAGTCCACATGTGAACACTTAGAGTGAGTGCACATGGGGGTGGGTTCATGACAAGTGTGGTGCTTCACATTTCACTCCAACACCAGGGACATAAAGAGTTCTAGGTTGTTCTTGGCTATACAGTGAGTTTGAGGCCAATGTGGGCCATGTGAGTCCTCTCTCTCAAAAAAAGAGAATTTGAATTTCTGGTTTTTCTCTTCAAAGACTTGAGTACAGATTTCTGCAAGGTAAATGATTGATGTAAACAGTTTCTGCCCCTAACAAGTGATACACACCCATACTCACCTGTCCTTCCCAGACCTCAGATTGATGGCCAACTCCTATTTGGGGCTAAACTTGCACATTTGTATTTGTGATGGCCAGAGTAAGAAGAACGTGATCAATATCTCCTTCTCGCGTCTATTGAACATGGGTTATACTTCAAGAAGAAATGGGTATTTTAGAAAGCACGGTGTTTGAGGGCCAGAACATAGGGTACTTGGGATAGTGGTATGAGTTCATCTACCACTGACATTAGCCTACAGCACCATGATCTGAAGAGAGAATCTGAGTCTATTTATTGATTGATTTTTACTGCGAGGCCTTTGACAAGTTTTGAAAGTGGCTTTTCATAGCATGAGAGGAAGAAGAGGAACGGAACCAAGAAGAAATGGGACACTTCTCTTGCATCTCACCCCAGGCTGTTAAGACCTGAGATCAGTTTATTTAGATCCTGGGTAAAACTGTCCAAAAGATGGTGTGGTGAGAATTTCTTAATTTAGATAGGATTGTCTGGAACTGTTCTATTGTGATAAAAGCAGAATCACAGAGAAAGTGTCAGAAGAAAATGCACTGTACTGCTCTGAGAAGCAAAGGGCACCTGGAGTGTCCCACTACCATGACTCCTTGAGTAAAAGATACCTCGCTCTGCCTACCCGAATCAGAATAGTGCTGTTTATGGGCCTGTTTTATTGGTAAGACCCCCCCCCTGCACACCAACACACACACATACCCTGCTTCTATCTATCCTTCAACTCCTCCAACTTGCATTTCTTTCTAAAAGCCAGGAGGCTCTGTAAGGTTAAAAATAATTCAGCCGTGTTGGATTGAAGGGAATTGAAATGTCATGAGCCACCCAGGGAGCAAGGGAACCCATTCTCTCCATCACCATTGGTGTTTTCAGTTTGCCTTTCTCGCTGGCACGACAGGAAAGCTTGAGCTGAGACCTGCTGAGGAAGGTTTCCTTCTGCATTGTTCTGCATGTCAACAGCAACAGCTGTTTGTCACCACCTCAGAAGCTCTTTGACTGTAGATGAGGAAGGCCGCCTGCCCATGTGGGAGGGATGCCCGTGACTAGAGCCTGCCTGAGCATTTAGCCTGACCTTGAGTGCCAGGCTGGCGTCTGAAGCAGGAAGTGCTGTTTTTGTGCGTTCACCTCGGCAATTTCCTGACTCACTCTCTAGAAGGGGCACGCCCCATGGTCCTGACTGAAACTTCGGATGTTGTGATGCTGGCCTTTGCCTGGCTGAGCATGGGGCTTGGAGGTGGAGCCACTTAAGGAAGAGGATTAGCAGAGGATGAAGCTGTTGTCATTAGGATGCCACACGTGGCAAACTCAACATTGACCGCCCACCTCTTGGGTGACTCACGCAGGCCTAAAGCGTGATTAACTTGGAGGGTGAGCAAGCAGGTATTTGATTCAGTAGGGTGGGGCTGAATCCCTTCCTCTCTCCTCTCAGCACCCATTGCTCCTTTTGCAAAGAATTTCAGGTCCACGTGGACCTGTGAAGTCTCTGTTGGCCTGTGGAACCCTTGTCATTTGAATGGCTCAGTGAAGTGGCACTTGTGACCGAAAGCAAGGCTCTTCAGATGTCTGGATGTTCTTTGGCTTTCCAGGGATCTGGCTGGCTCAGTTTTACCCAGTGGTCACTAAGCAGTAGAAGGAGTGGCCAGCAAGGGGACAGCTGGATTGGCTCAGCCTCCCTCTCCTCACGGAGCACATTCTCGGTGCGCTCATCAGGGCTGGCGTGTGGGTGATATTACCGAGGTTCTTTCTCCCACACCTCATGCATCACATGTGCTAGGATAATGGGGGGGGGGGTGTCCTGTTGCCAATCCTTTGCAGGCCACATCAAAGCAACAGCTATTACCCTGCAGAGTAAGTTAACGTCCATCCTGATGTAAGCATTGTTTATCCCCTTTATATCATTACATGAAGCACTGGTCGTACATTATGTATGGGACATCAAACATCCTGTGTAATCTTATTTGAGTGTGAATAGGACCTATGTTTTAATAATAACCAGCATTTTTACTATGTGTATGGCATCACAGATGTGTCATTTTAAATTATGTATATAGCTTTTAAAGTGTGTAGTGACTAAAATAATTACAGTTGCTTCATGTGGCCTATATAGGATATGCCAGTTAGGCAGATACAGACATTCAACTCACATAAAAAGGTCACCTTACCTCACTTGTCAGGAAGCATGGAGGTCACATCTCCAGTAGAACTAGAATGTCATTGTCTATGAAGGGCAGGACTCTTCTTCCTTCCTCCTCTCACATTCCACCAGCACCTGTCCCTTCCACGGGCATATGGTTTTGTTCTACCTCTGTATGTGGTAGGTCTGAGTTCTGTGTGATGCTTTCCATAATCTAAGGTTCAGACGTGGGATATGGTCCAAGGAACCCCCTAGACAAATGCCCACTGGGACAGCACATAAAAACTTGCCCACCTAGCCGAGCGGGGGTGGTGCACGCCTTTAATCCCAGCACTCGGGAGGCAGAGCCAGGAAGATCTCTGTGAGTTCGAGGCCAGCCTGGTCTACAGAGCGAGTTCCAGGACAGCCAAGGCCACACAGTGAAACCCTGTCTCAAAAAACCAAAAAAAAAAAAAAAAAAAAAAAAAAAATAAAATAATAAAAAAAAATTCCCCATTTCTTCAAGACATTTCCAGTGTTCCTCCAGGGCCCATTGTATCCTCCCGGGATGAGGTCTCCCGTGTTGGAGCCCCTCTGTAACTGTCCCTGTCCCTCTTTGGATGCTGGCAATCCAGGGAGGTGCAGGAGAAAGCTTGCTCCCAGGAGTCACTCTGTTCCCCACAAGGGGTCAGTTCTATAGAGCGGGGTACCGGCGGGGGTGGGGGTGGGGGTGTCCGTCGGGATCAGCAAAGGAGGACAGCTGTATAACTCCCTTGGAGCGGCAGGCCTGAGAGTTGTGAATGGGATGCCCCGTGCTCCCTGTGGGGGTTGGGCACTTTTCTACCAGCATCTGGAGATGGCAGCCTGGGCCTGGACAGGAAACTTGTGCTGAGTCAATTAGGAAGTGGCAAGGGCTGCTGTTCTGCTTACACAGAGCTCTGTGCACCCAGAACTGGACGTCCCTACTGAAACAGGACGGCTGTGGGTGAGTCTCCGCCTGTCCCCCAACTTTGGACAGGAAAGGTGTCTTGACTTCAGCAAGCAGCCTGGCAGTGGCGGGTCTGGCTGCCCGACCACGTTTGCATTTCTCACATCGATTGGACAGCTTTGAAACGGCATCTCTGGAGACCAGAGGGAGGCCCGCTGAATGCGAGTGCATGGCCTCACTACCCAGTGTTTTTCCTGAGCTTCCCTTTCCTAGACCACCCCGAGGCCAGCGGGTGAGACTCTGGGCCAAAGGGCCAAAGCAGCTGCCTAGGGAGGCGTCACCCACATTTTCGGTGGACGCTTTCCCTCTTGTAACTTTCCAGCAGTCAGGGATTCCAACTGGCAGTTCTGACGCCTGGTGGTCATTTCAAAAACTGCACTCTGGAAGAATTGCCCACTTGGTGTTTTAGTTTTCTGCTTCCGATTTCTATATAATTAAGATGCATCTTATACATTATCAGTCATTATTGTTACTAAGTGAATCATTTATAAGTAATATTCTTGCAAATGCAAACAACAGAATACACATTTGTAGAAGATTCTGGAAAGATACGCCAGAAATTCTGTGATGATCCCCAGGGAGCATTGCTGTGGGAAGGGGAAAGATTTATTTTGCTTTATATCTGTACTTCTCTCTAAAATGTATTTTACAGTTTTTTAAGATTTCCTTTTAGATTTATTATTTCATGCAGGTGGGTGTTTTGTCTACATGTATGTATGTACACCATGTACATGCCTGGTACCCATAGAAGTCAGAAGAGGGCATCAGATCCCCTGGAACTGGAGTTTGTGAGTGACTATGTGAGTGCTGGAAATTGACCCTTGGTCCTCTGCACGGGCAGCCAGTGCTCTTAAATGCTGAGCCATCTCTCTAGCCCCCCTTTTTTTAGTTTTTTGAGACAATATATAATTTTACATAGCCCTAGCTGTCCTGGAACTCACTGTGTAGACCAGGCTGGGCTCAAATTGACAGAGATCCACCTGCCTCTGCTTCCTGAGTATTAGGGGGAAAGGCCTGCACCACCACACCCTGCTGACATTCTTTACACAAAGGCAATGGGCTACTCCAGTAATTACAGTGAAGTGCTGAATCTGGGCAGGCCCAACGTCTAGGGCTGCCCCTTCCAGGTCTTCGGATTTTGTGTTCAGGAGCCTCTGGAGTGTGAAGGGAATGAAGTGTGGCTGGATTCATTCTGGTCTCTCTGTAACAGCAGCAGGAGAGCTCAGAGCTGAACAGGACAAAGGAGGTTTGGGCAGTACTGGAGCCAGAGAGCCGAAACCAAGAGAGTCTTCACTAGTGAACAGATATGACATCCCTATCCCTCCACCATCACCCTTCAGGACAGCCCCACTGTATGAATTGGTGGACCCATTAACACTTTTTAAGAATATGAACGGTTTGGGGATTTAGCTCAGTGGTAGAGCCCTTGCCTAGCAAGTGCAAGGCCCTGGGTTTGGTCCTCAGCTCTAGAGTGGGGGTGGGGTGAGGATTTTTTCGGAAACAAAACAAAATAATATGATCATAGACAAGAAGCCCTCTCTCTGTGTCTGCCCCACACTAGAAACCCTGTGTGGCTTTGTTTGCTCACACAGAGAAGGTGAAGGCATTTTGAGACTGAGCATCAGTGCAGGCTTCTAGGGCCAGTTCCACAGTCCTGAAGGCTGGCCCACAGCATGGCAGAGATGCTCTTTCTGCAACAGCTCTTCAGGGAAAGAGAAGCCTTAGCATTCAAAGATGGGGTCCTCATACTGGAGCTGTGCTGTTTCAGAACCTACCTGTTCTGAGTCTGCCCTGTCTCAGACTCCAGTCATCAGGTACCTGCTCTTCTGATGGCATGGTGCCCTGCTCCCTCCTTTCCTGCGGCCTGGCTGTGTCTCCAGGGTGATCAGGCACCTCCCTTAACCACTGCCCCACCCCCCGCCCCCCAGCTCCTTACTGCCACTGAGAACAGAACTTCAGCAGCCATCATATGACCTTGAAGATGGAAGTCACATGCCAGAGAAGACAGAAGGCAGAGACCTTGATAACTTCAAAGAGCCAACTGAATAGCGCCTGACTCCTGGACTTTGCAAAGTGAAGAGAATAAATCCTTGTCTGTAAATGACTAGATTTTTTTTCTATTTCGTGCAGCTGAACCTGATTATAACAGATAATGTGATGGCCAAGTGTTTTCCTGTTCTCATCTACACTTGCAAAAGAGCAGAAATAACATGACTTAAATCTCTGGTGGGGCCTCCCCCTGGCAGAGCTCTGTAAACCCTGTAAATTGGTCTGTCTGTGCTGGCTTTCTTACAGTTATCGAATTTGAAGTTTTTCTCAGGGTAGGGGTGGGGTGAAGCTGGACTTTCCTAAGAACGTGACGTCTCATAGCTGTTTAAACATGGGGACAGGATGAGGAGGGGTGATAAGAATTTAGAGCAGGGAGACGGGCTCCTCTGTGAAATGTGAAATGCACATTTGGAGTCTGCAAAGCCCTGGCCCAGAGCTCAGAGGAAGCAGGGCGAGACCACGCTCTTGGTTCAGCTTTCTAAGCACTGGATGGGAAGAGGAGGTGAAGTTCCAATCACTCACATCTTTCTTGATCGTGGAGCCATCCTTGAAAAGTAGCTTTATTGGGTTATAACTGACAGACAGTAAACTGTGAATACTAAATGTAGGTAATCTGACATATTTTTCCTTATGTGTATGGGAAAGTATCACTACAGCCAATAAGTGTTCATAACTATTAGTCCCAAAAGTTTACTTAAGCCTCTCATAATCCATCATCCTTCTGTTGGCAACTAATAAGCTGGTTGGCCTCTATGGCTGAATTTAGTTGCATTTTCTTTTGTAATTTTTTGAGATTATAATATAATTACATCATTTCCCCATTTTCTTTCTCCCCTCCAAGCCCTTGAATATCCCCCCACTTTTCTCTCCTTCAAATTCATATTCTCTTTTTCTTTAATTGTAGTTACATATCGTGTGTGTGTGTGTGTGTGTGTGTGTGTGTGTGTGTGTGTGTTTGTTCCTAAATACAACCTGCTCAGTCTGTCTAATATTGACTTGTATGTTGTGTTTCCAGAGTCATTATAGTATCATACAGAATAGTTCACTGCCCTGAAAACTCTATTATGCTATGGTTAACTTGTTTGATTTTGAGACAGGGTCTCACTATGCAGTCCTGCTAGCCTGAAGCTAGCTGTGTAGATCCAGGCTGGCCTCGAACTCACAGAGATCTGCCTGCTTCAGTCTCCCTAGTGCTGGGATTAAAGGGTATGCCAACATGCTCGGCCTGTGCTCAGCTTTTAACGAAACTTCTTAACTGTTTTGTGAAGTGGCTGTGTTTAACATTCCTGTCAATGGTGCAAGAGCCCAGCTCCTCTGCATTCTTTTTTATTTGCTTGCTTGCTTTTTGAGGTTCTGGGGATCAGCCCCAGGCCTTTTGCGTGTTACATAAGCGCTCTGCCAATGAGCCACACTGCTGGCCCTCCTCTATATTATTTAACAACATTTGGGCTAGCGACACTTTTTAATGTTAGTTGTGTGATGTGATCTCGTTGCAGTCTGATTTTTCTTATTTGCCACTGGAATATCTTTGGTGAAGTGTCTGAAATACATGGTAAAAAGGGTTTTGTTAAAAATCCTTGGCCGTTTTTTACATACAAGCCCTTTCTCAAGTATTTGCTGATAAAGATTTTCTCCTAGCTTGTCTGTTACCTTCATTCTGTCAGCAGTATCTTTTTTTTTTTTTTCCTTTCTCTTGTTTGTTGATTTAGTAGCTATGCAGCCCAAGCTGGTCAGACTAGGACTTCCATCTCAGCCTCCCAGGTGTGGGGTGTACTACCATGCATGGCTAGTTTTGGATTTGATGGCTTGTTTTATAATTTCTTCCTTACATATACATACATACACACACACACACACACACACACACACACACACACACGTAAGATAGGGCATGGGTGTGCCACAGTGCATGTGTGGAGGTCTGAGGACAATACTCTTTCCACCGTGTGAGTCCTAGGGGAAGAAGCATCAGCAGGAGGCTCCTTTTCCAGCTAAGCCATCCAGTTGCCCTCCTCCAACCCTTTCTGGACGGTGGTAAGGGGTTGAATCCAAGACTTCACGCATACTAGGCAAGCCTTGTACTTTGAGATATGCCCCAGCCCTGTTTCTCTGTTCTGTTTTTTTTAATTGATGTGGCTTTAAAAAAACAAAAAACAAAAACAAACAAACAAAAAACACCAAACACTGTTTTGATTTCTTTAGCTTTTTTAATAAATCTGGAAGTCAGGCAGTGTTGATCTTCAAGGCTGTTGTGCTACTCTGTAAATTCCTTGAATTATCATGTAAATGTTAAAACTAGCTTGTCAGTTTCTGTACAGAAACCTACCAGAAGCCTGGGTATGGTGTCGCAGACCTCTAAGCCCAACACTTGGAAAGCAGAGACAGGAGAATTGCAAGTTCAAATGTGAAGTCAGCCTGCACCACACACACATGGAGGCCTTGCTTTAACACAAAAAGAGCAAACCAACCAACAGAAAAAAATCTTCCCTGAGACTTCGGGCCTCCAGTCATGGTCAGCTGACCTTGATGCTTTGAGCCATGCGGCACATCATGGTACAAGTGCATGATGGAACAAAACCACTCACTTCATGGCCAGAAATAAAAAGTGGAAGATGAAGGGAGCAGGGGAAGGGCTCCCGATCCCCATCGAGGGTGTTCTCAGTCACTTCAAAACCTCTCACCAGGCTGGGCGGTGGTGGCGCACGCCTTTAATCCCAGCACTCGGGAGGCAGAGCCAGGCGGATCTCTGTGAGTTCGAGGCCAGCCTGGGCTACCAAGTGAGTTCCAGGAAAGGCGCAAAGCTACACAGAGAAACCCTGTCTCGAAAAACCAAAAAAAACCAAACCAAAACAAAACAAAACAAAAAAAACTCTCACCAGGCCTCACCTCTTAAAGCTTCTCATCCCAGCAGTGCATGCTGGGAACCAGTCCTCCAGTACATTGGGGAGGGTGCTTAGGAAGGAGGCCTTGAGCAGAGTCCTCTTTCTCCCTCTCTTTTAAAGTATTTTATGTATCCATTTTATGTCACTTATCAGATGGTTAGCTGTAATGCCTTGTTTGTGGTTTCAGTGGCTGTTTCAGGGCATGGAGTCTCAACCTGGGCCCATCACAGCTTGCCTTCGATTGCCGTTACACTTGGTATGTGATAACCTCAGGGATGCAGCCTGCCTTTGAATGCCGTTACACTGGGTATGTTATAACCTCAGGGATGCAGCCTCCTTTGCCCTTAAGTTTGCTGGAGTTGTTGCCACATAGTTACTTACACATTTGTCATAACTCTATATTGCCATTTTTCTAGGTGGAAAGATAATGACCTTGCCACATAAATTTTGGAATAAGATTTTTTGAAAGCCTTGCTGGATTTTTTTAATGTTTATTTATTTATTTATTTATTTATTTATTTATTTTAGAGAAGGGTGGATTTGAGACTGAGTCCCTCTTTGTAGATCAGGCTGGCCTCAACTTGCAGTTCTCCAGTCTCGGCCTCTGAATGCTGGAGTTTGCAGGCCTACACCGCCATGCTGGGCTTCACTCTCGGCTGTAAAGGAAAGCTCTTCCTCTTTCCTCCCTGCGTCTTCTGCTCTTGACATGATTGTTCCTTCAGACTTTCTCCTTTTTTTTTAGGTATCACCCTTCCCTATCTTAGGTAGATTCATTCCCATTCTTCTTTCTTCCTCCTTTACCTTTTCTTTTAAACCCTTAACTATGGAAAATTTGAGGCCTGCGCCGACCCATCTGCTACAATTCACTCCTCTGTACCTTCCAGCAATTAGGAACTTGTGAAACTGCATTTTTCTAATGCTTCCACAGAGGAATTGTGTCGAGGGGAACACACAACCCTTTCCAGCTTGGGTATATGAGGATCACTGTCCCTTTGAGGCCATTTGTTATTTGCATTAAGATGCATTCAATATGAAAATTTAAGAGTCTTCAGGGATTTCCAGTGGTCACCACAGCTTTCAAATTCTCTCTTCATGTTTTATGTATAGTCTTGAAGTGTAGCCTTTAGCTTTCACTCTGCGTTGTTTAGACTCTGGTTGATCTGAGCAAACTCAGTGAGGCTTATGCTTTCTCATGCAGTTCCTGTATTATACACACAAAGAAATATGTCTATCACCTGTTTGTCTGTCTGTCTATCTATCTATCTATCTATCTATCTATCTATCTATCTATCTATCTATCAACTATCAGTCATCTATCACACTCTTTATAACTCAGCTATGCTTACTGACTAGAAGCTAGCCTAAGTCAGTGAGAGGCAGCTGACAGATCCTTGCTCCATTACTTACTAGCTGATGTGGTTGCTCAAACTCAGATTCAGTAGCTGTTAGGATTAGGGACACACAGATGCAATGCATGATGGAGCCCAGTGCAAAGGAGTAACTCAGTAAGTGACAGCCTGAGGATTCTAGGGATAAAGAGCTGTGAAGTGGACAGCAGAGTGCCACCCCCAGATGGGCTGATTACACATGAACCAGGGAGACTGAAGCCACTTAAAATGCCTGTGACAGATTCAAAGCCAAGCTTATAAATGCTACTTCTGGATGCTGAAGCTCCTGTAAACATTCCCAAATCTAATTTCTGCTTATATCTTTATGAGTCAATTCTATTTTATAACAGAAACAGATATTCCCAGTAGCTCATTTTTAGGAGATTGGCAAAATTTATGGTTCAGGCTATACGTGGAGTTTTCCTGTCCAAACAACCTGCTCCCCCCAAAATGGCAGCTGCTTCCCAAATAACTGACTTGGAGACTTAATATAAATTACAAATGCTCAGCTGATAGTCCAGGCTTGTCATTACCCAACTCTTAAATTTAAATTAGCCCATATTTCTTATCTATGATTTGCTATGTGGCTTATGGCTTGTTACCTCATTTTCTACATGTCCTGCTTCCTTGGCAGCTGGCTGGCATCCTTCTGACTTTACCCTTCCTCATCCCATCATTCTCAGTTTGGCTTTCCCACCTAACTTTATCCTGTTCAGCTATTGGCCAGTCAGCTTGTTTATTAAACCAATCATAGCGACATATATTTACACAGTGCAAAGAGGGATTATTCCACAGCATTTCCCCCTTTTTGTCTAATTAAAAAGGAAGGTTTTAACTTTAACATAGTAAGATTATATACAAGAAAAACAGTTATTAAGTAAGAATTACAGTTACAATATCCAGTCCATTCGTATTTGATGAAATTAGAGGAAATATTTTATTATCTATCTTATTTTTGTGAGTCTAAAGTTTTATACTCAATTTACCTTTTATCATAACTAAAGAAAACTATAAGTTTAACTACTTTGTCTTTAACTCCATCAAAGACCCCAGAAGGATGAAATGTTACCTAATGACAGGGATAGCAGGCTGCCTGGATAGTCATCCAAAGTTTCTCTGCAAAGTTGGAGCATCCAACTCTGGCCTAGAGGCCTAGAATATCTGATAGACTTTCCTGTAAAGCAGGGAATTTTGAAGGACTGTCCTACCTTGTCTTGGCAAAGTTTGGCAGTTGCCTTTCTTGTGTCCTGCTGGTCCAGTTTGGACAATAACTGTCAGCAATTGAAGCTAGGACAGTTTCTTTCCCCACATGGCTAGCTTTTGCCATAAAGAAAGCAAACTCCATATGGAGTTTCTTCGATGCCCATCTGCTTCTCTGAAGTAGATTGATACTGCCAGGAGCAGACATCTCACTGTCATAAAAAGCCTTAGGTTATTAAACATATTAAATGCCATATTCTGTACATCTTTGAAGTGTTTGAAGATCATCTCTCTATGTAATCTATCTATGTAAATATATCTATATATGACCTTGAAAACGTACCTAACATGACTATAAGTTTTACTATTATAGATGACTATTAATCTGTATTTCTTAATTATACATTACATTTTTAAATAATATGCATAAACATAACATCTTATATATACCGTATAACAAAATTAACTTTAAATTTGTATCAATATACAAAAATCCATACCAATGTAAAATATTTAAGACTAGTAGTTGTTTTTTTTTGTTTAAAAGTAGATTTAATAATCTACTCTTTTATCCTATCATTTCTATATCTTATTCTTTTAAGATAGAGATCCTTGAATCTAATCTCCTTTGTTCAGCTTTTTCCCTGAGTATTAGCAATAACAACTTGTAACCAACCCCCCTTAAATGATAACAAACATCCGTAACTAATTTTTTGGGAATGTGAGCATAGTTCTCTAGACTACTTCCTATTGTTTTGGGGTTGTTGACAACTTTTGGGGAAACTTGAGAAAATTGGATAATTGTTAAGTCTTGGCTGGAATAGTTGTGAGGCTGGATCATCTCAGCATCATTAAAGCTGTTTTGGGTGCTGGATCACCTGGGTCATTTTTATTGGTGTCTTGCTCTGAAAATACATAAAGTTTTATAGGTAACATACATATCTGCATTAATACAAGTATAGACTGTGCATTGTACACAAGTCAGCCAAAGATGATTTTTGTTATGTGTTTCAGCCTGTAAAATATACATCCCTTGTCTTGTAGTTCTTCTAGGTTCATTTTTTTTTAATGTCTGTAGTCAGGATTTCAGGGGATCTTCCTCAATCAAATCTGGTTTTCTTTAATCTAGAATGAATCCACAGCCTCTCATTCCTATGGAAATAAAATCATAGCCTCTCCCCCAAAGTAATATATCTTTTGGCTTAAATTTTGAAGTCTTTATTTTTACTCTTATTTAAAGTATTATGTTTATACAACTCATTTAAAATTATAATGTATCATTAAGAAATACAGGTTAATAGTTAATCATCTATGATAATCAAACTTATAGTCATGTTAATTAAATTTTCTAGGCATACATAGATAGATTTAATTATGTAGATAATCTTCAAATATTTCAAAGACCTACAGAATACAGCATTTAAAATATTTTAAAAACTTAGACTTTCCTGAACAATGAGACACATCTGCTCCTGGCAGCACTGATTTACTTCAGAGAGGAGGATGGGTGTTGAAGACACTCCATATGGAATTTATCTTCTTCTTGGCAAAAATAGTCATTTGGGCAAGAAACTGTTCTTGCCTAGACTGCTTGACAAAATGTTGTATCAACTGGACATGCAAGACCAATAGGAAGGTGACCACTGAACTTTGCAAGGCAAAATGGTCCTTCAGGCTCCTGCTTCACAGAAGAAACTGCCAGACATTCTACAGGAGACAGAGAAAAGAGACTGAGAGACTCTAGGCCTATATGGTTGAAGATGGATGCCCCAAAGTTACAGAGGAACTTTGGATGACTGTCCAGGCAGCCAGCTGTCTCTGTCATTCTAGATTTTTGGAAGTTACAATGCTCTTCCTGTTTACTTAGATAATATTATATCCTTCTAGGGTCTTTGATGTAGTTGAAGACTAGGTGTAATTTTGCTTAGTTATGATAAAAGATAAATTAGATATGAAACTTTAGACTCACAAATATAGGGTAGATAGAGTATTTTCTTAAATTTTGCCAAATACAAATAGACTAGATATTGCAACTGTAATTCTTGCTTGATAACTGTTCTAATATATGTAATTTTACTATGTTAAAGTTAAAACCTTCCTTTTTGATTAGACAGGAAAGGGGAGGTGCTCTGGGATGTTCTGTATGCTGTGAATATGTGTTCCTCTGATTGGTTGATAAATAAAATGCTGATTGGCCAGTAGCCAGGCAGGAAGTATAGGTGAGATAAGCAGACAAAGAGAATTCTAGGAAGAGGAAGGACTGAGTGAGGAGACGCCAGCCACTGTCCAGGGAGCAACATGTAATGTCACACAGGTAAAGCCACAGAACATGTGGCAACATACACATTAACAGAAATGGGCTGAATTTAAGTGTAAGAGCTAGTTGGTCGCAAACCTGAGCTAATAGCCAAGCAGTTTTAATTAATATAAACCTCTGTGTGTTTACTTGGATCTGAGCAGTTGCAGGACCAGGTGGGACACAGGAATTTTATAAGTTGCTGTGGGACCTTGGTGCCAGCAGAGCACAGGAAAACTTCTGACTACATATAGGTTGGTTGAATCTGAAGTTTTTATAATCCAATGTGTCTTAGCAGCCAAAAATTCAAAGACAACATAATAACATACAGGATCCAGACTCTGTGTATTTCCCATCTTTACGTGGCTTATTATATTTTTTATTACTCTATTCCTTTTTTAAGGACTTTCTCTACCCTTTTTCTTTTCTCTCCCAAGCCTACACATATTTTTAAACACACTGTAACCCATTGAGATGTTTTTTTTTTTCATCTGAATCTGTCTTTACTGATTATCTGTAACCTTCTTTGTCTGCATGAGCAAGAACCCTTGGGAACCACCACATGGCTTAGCTTGTGGTGGTTGGTGCCTGGCTCTCTCTCGAAGGCAGCTGTTGGGAGATGCAGCTCTGCATTGCGGCTGGAGCGAGACTGTGAGACTAGGAAGCTGTGTCTGGCTCTATTTTTGTGTGTTTAGAACCTTTTAAGCTTTTTAAGGACTTATGTGGGTCTATGACCCAAGTTGGGCACCATTTGTAGGTGGAGTTTTCCTGTCCCGACCACCTGCTCCCAAATAACCAGCAGCTGCTCCCCAAATAACTGACTTGGAGACTTAACATAAATTATAAATGCTTGGCAGATAACTCAGCTTGTCATTAACTAACTCTTACATTTAAATTAACCCACATTTAACTCTTACATTTAAATTAGCCCATATTTCTCATCTGTGCTTTGCCATGTGGCTTATGCCTTGTTACCTCATTTTCTACATGTCCTGCTTCCTTGGCAGCTGGCTGACGTCCTTCTGACTCTGCCCTTCCTCCTCCCATCATTCTCAATTTGGCTTTGCTGCCTTACTTTATCCTGTTCAATGTTGTTGTTGGTTGTTGGTTTTTTTTTTTTTTTTTTTTTGTCTTTTTACTCTTTGGAGGGCCTGCCACCCAGCTCCCAAATAAATCACATAGAGAGGCTTATTATTCCTTATAAATGCCTAGCCTTAGCTTGGCTTGTTCCTAGCCAGTTTTTCTTTACTTAAATTGTCCCATCTTACTTTCACTTTTACTCTTGCTGTGTGACTGAGTAGCTGGCCCCTGAAGTCCTCCTCTCCTTGTTCTCTTGCTCTTCTTTTTCTCCAAGATTTCTCCTTCTATTTATTCTGTCTGCCTGCCAGCCCCACCTATCCTTTCTTCTGCCTTGCTGTTGGCTGTTCAGCTCTTTATTAGGCCAATTGGATGTTTTGGACAGGCAAAGTAACACAGCTTCACAGAGTTAAACAAATGCAACGTAAAAGAATGTAACACATCTTTGCATCATTAAACAAATATTCCACAGCATAATTGGCTGGTCAGCTTGTTTATTAAACCAATCATAGTGACATATATTCACACAGCATACAGGAGGATTATTCCACAGCACCAGGCATTGAGTTTCAGTGTCTGTGCCTGAGTCCAAGTGCTTACACTGAAACAAGCCCTTCAGATCAGCACATCCCTGTAGGGGTGTTTTGTGGAGTTTATTTGTAGACAGATGTGTTTTCAGGATCATCGCATTTTGTGGACAGTTTTGAAACTGACTGAGTGAGTGACTCAAGGGTTTACACAGAAAAAGGACTATTAGGAGTTTCGGTGTGAACGTCTCTGTCTCTTTAGATTCCCGTTTTCTCTCTGCCCTGCCCCCCATAGGTATCCATATATCCTAGAGCTTGCTTTTCTTTGTTGTGTTCCATCATGTTTTATTGACTTATAAAAAAGTGCATTTGGGAAGTGAAGGCAGGAAGATCAGGAGTTCAAGGTCATCCTTAGCTACATAGCAAGTTCAAGATCAATTTGAGCTGTATGAGACTCTCTCTCTCTCTCTCTCTCTCTCACACACACACACACACACACACACACACACACACACGACTGGGATGATGGCTTAGTGGGTAAAGTGCTTGCAGCATAGGCTTAAGGATAAATTCAGATCCCTAAAATCCATGTGTCTGTAATCCCAGTGTTCCTATGGTGAGGTTGGAGGTGGAGATAGGAAACTCTTGGCCCAGCTAGCCTGCTGTACATATCTGTAAACAACGAAAGACCCAGTCTCAAACAAGGTGAGAGGTGAAAACCAACACTACTCCAGCACCACATCTGCCTGCATGCCCCCATGCTCCTACTCATGATGATCATGGACTGAACCTCTGAAACTGTAAATTGCCACCTCAATTAAATGTTTTCCTTTATAAGAGTTGCTATGGTCATGATGTCTCTTCACAGCAATAGAAACCCTGACTAAGACAGTTGTCCTCTGAATTCTACACGTATACTGTTGGACAGAGGCACCTACAGTTGCACACACAAAAAATGCACACATGTATGCATACACACACAGATTTAAAATAAACAAAAAACCTACTAAAAATTATAGCTTATTAACTCTAGATGTCTGAGAGCCATGGTTTTGCCTAAAAGGTAAGGGCAGTATCAAGCAACAATAATGAAGCTGGGGCGGGGGCCTGGGTTCAGATCCACATTGTCTACAAAGAAGCCAGGTACAGTGGAATGCTCCTACAACCCCAGTGCTGAGAGTGGGTCGGGTGGAGACAGGCAGTCCAGGTGAAACAGTCAACTTCAAGTTCAGTGAGAGTGTCTGTCTGAAAAAATGAGGTGGAGAACAATAGATAGAGACACTTGGTATTGAACTTTTGTTTTCACATGCACACCCAGGGAGCACACAAATGTGCATACATATGCATGCAGTAGTGCACACGCATGCACACACACACACACACACACACACACATACCACTTGTGTAAAGCTGTACAGAGAAGGCTCCTCTTCTGCTTTAAGTAAACACAGCTGGGTGAGAAAGGACCATTTCATTTGGAGGGCCTCTAGGCAGATGTCCCTGTGACTGTGGCCTGCTGATGTGAGAGTCCTTCTTACTCTGAACTATGGTGATATTTTATTTGTACTGAAATGTGATTTTATTTGTATGTTAATAAATAAAGTTGTCTGGGGGTCAGAGCTAATAGCAAGCCATAGCAGAAGCTGGGCGGTGGTGGTGCACGCCTTTAATCCCAGCACTTGGTTGGTATTGAGATTAAAGGCGTGTGTCTCCATGCTGGCTGTATTCTGAACTCAATTTGACATTTTTTTTAATTAGGGACCACCATAAGCAAGCAATGAATTACCCAGCAGAGGCTGCTGGGCACATTTTCTCCTCAGAAGAAGCGTGAAGACGGCCCCCTTTAAGCCCATTCCTTCTTCATTCAGCTCAATGTCTGTAGCTAAAGCACTATGGCACCCCCACCGACCTTCCTCATATCGGGTCCTCAGTAAGTAATGATTTTGATGTGGAATGTGTGAATAGGTATTAGTTGATAGTCTCCTGTGTGCTCCAACTTTTGGGGCCGCTTCGCCAGCTAGTACAGAAGCGTGAGTCAGAATTGCTGGCTTCCCTTGTGTTTACAATCTAGTGGTGACCTGGTAGTTTTTGTGTAAATGTTTGGTTATTATTTTCTCAAGCATTTTGGCTGTCCCTTCCTGTTCTTTTCTTTGGACACTGCGTTTAGGCCAACTCTTTTTACAAGGGTCTGGAGAGATGGCTCAGCAGTGAAGAGCACTTGCTGGTCCTTTGGAGGACTGGAGTTCAGCTCCCAGCGCTCACATGGCAGCTCACAACCATCTGTAACTCCAGCTCTAGGGGATCCGATGCCCTTTTCTAGATTCTGAGAATACCTGCACTCATGTGCATATATCTACACAGAAGTACGGATATGCATATATATATATACATAATTAAAATTAACAATTTTTTTAGACAGGGTCTCACTATGTAGGCTTGAACTCACTGTAGATCAAGCTGGCTTCTAACTCAGAGAAATCCTGCCTCTGCTTCTTGTGTGCTGAGATTAAAGGAGTGTGCCACCCGGCCCATCAATTAAAATCTTTTGATGAGGTTGAATAGGTTCCTGAAACATTGTCAATTAAAAAAATTATTATCTAACATTGTTAATTTTATTAATTAATTTTTTGGGGGGTGTTTTGAGACAGGGTTTCTCTGTGTATCTTTTGCAGCCTGTCCTGGATCTCGCTCTCTAGACCAGGCTGGCCTGGAACTCACAGAGATCCTCCTGCCTCTGCCTCCCAAGTGGGACTAAAGGCATGCACCACCACTGCCCAACTTATTAATTTTTAAAAAGGATTTGTTATTTTTATTTTATGTGTATGTTTCCCTGAACGTAAATCTGTGTACCATGTGCACAAAGTTCCCTCAGAGACCAGAAGAAGGTATTGGAAACCCTGGAACCGAAGTTACAGGCTGCTGCAAACTGCCTTGTGGGTGCTGGGAGCTGACCTCCAGTACCCTGCAAGAGCAGCAAGTGCTCTCTGCCATGGAGCTGCCATCTTTCTACCCCAACATTGTTCATTTGTTTTTCATTTTTTATTTATTCTATGCATCACATATCTGGATCCCATTCATTTTCCCATCCCTTCGCATCCACCCTCCACCCCTGCACACACCTCCCCCCCCCCAGCAAAATAAAACAAAATTTAAGAGAAAAAAAGAAAAAGGGGAAAAATTAAAAATCTCGTCATGGAAGCTGCAGTGTGACACAGTGAGTCACGCAGTAAATTCCCCTTTTTGGTCCATAGATCTTCACTTGCAAGTGTTCATGGCAAAGAGTCACTGGTCTGGTTCGAAGCCTCTGGTTTCTGCTGCACTATCGATGCTGGGCCCTCACTGGACTCCTCCTGGATATCCTGCTGTTGCCCTGTGTTGTGGAAATCCTGCAGCTTTGGGTCTGCAGGTCAGGTCCTTCACGTGCTCCAGCAGATCATAGATGGATGATGGGGTGGGCCAAGTCATAACCCTGGTTCTGGGCCTGGGCAGAGCCAAGTCATAACCCTGGCTCTGGGCCTGGGCAGGGCCAAGTCATAACCCTGGTTCTGGGCATGGGCAGCTGTAGGGTTGGTCCACCAACATTGTTAATTCTTAAAAAATCTTTTCTTCCATGCTTTTCAGATTAGATAAGTAATCTAGTCATCTAAGTTCACTGACTCTCTTCATTTGCTGTTATGATCATTGAATAATTTTTTTAAAAGTTTTTTTTGTATTTTATGCATATGAGTGTTTTGCCTGCCTGTACACACGTGCACCATGTGTGTGTCTGGTGCCTGCAGAGGACAGAAGAGGCATCAGATCCCCTGGAACTGGAGTTACAGATGGTTGTGAGTCACTATGTAGGTGCTGGGAGTCAAGCCTGGGTCCTCTGCAAGAGCAGCCAGTGCTCTTAACTACCAAGCCATCTCTCCAGCCCCAAACCTGCTTTTCTAAAGGAAAAAAAAATTAACTTTTTGTTTTATTTTTCCTTTGAGTGTGAAATGGTCTCCCCATCCCCCACTATTGATGAACTGCAGCTCAGTGAGTTATGTTTTCATGGTGGTTTTCCCTTACAGTTACAGTCAGGTTCTCTCTGTCTTGCAGACTTGATTTCATAAATGCCGAGATTTTCTAACTCAATATAACTTGTTTGTGCTTTGGTTTTACTTACCTGGCTCTTTTTATTTACACAGTGTATAAGAGAAATGAGCACACAAAGACGTCCTGGTTATAGATTAGTAAGACCAGAGCCTCTGGCTTGAGACTTAACTCCAAGTCTTCTACGGTCATGGTGCACTTTGGTGTACTGGGCCTTCTGCTGAGTGAAAGGTAAGAAACACCCAGCTTGTCCTGTGAGGTTTGGTCTGCATTTGCCATAAGGACATGATTTGTCTGATACTCTCAGGTTTATCACTTTCCTGACACACTGGGGGATCACTTTTTGCTTATTTTTGACAGTGTCTTATGTAGCTCAGACTGGCCTTGAACTCAATAGCTGGCCAAGAGTGACCTTGAACTTCTGATCCTTTGGCTTCCACCTCCCAAGTGCTGGGATCATAGGTGAGTGCTACCAGGCCCAGGTCAAGGATCCTGTTTGCTACCTAGAAAGCTGACATCCATTAAGCCATAGAGTAGGTCCCAAAAGTGGTCAGCAAGATGGCTTACAGGTAAAGATGCTTGTCAAAGGATTTCATGACTTGACTTTGATTCCCCTAAACCCACGTGATAGGAGTGAGCTGTCTCCTTCAAGTAATCTCTGACCTCCATACCAGTGTGTGTGTGTGTATGTATGTGTGTGTGTGTGTGTGTGTGTGTGTGTGTGTGTGAGACTCATACTTTCTCTGTCTCTGTTTCTCTCTCTCTTTCACACACACACACACACACACACACACACACACACACACACACACACACAGTTAAACTAATAGGCTTCAGGGCAGCCTTCTGGTGAGTGCTGGCTTGCAAGAACTGGTTTTATAAGCTGCTTATTAAACATGGTCATTATTAAATATTGAACCTGATAACTTACAATTAGATAGAGTATATTGAAAACAGCAGCAGTATGGCCTCAACACATACCACTTAGCAAGTATTGGACAGAACTTACTTTTCCCTCTGCTCCTGGGGTTTTTGAAAAGATTGTGCCTTTCTGGTGGAAAAATTTCACGGTGGTGTGATACTGCTTCTCTCTTCCCACTTCCATAGCCAGCTGTTCCTGTTGGAATTGGCCACAAAGGAGTATTTACACCACAGAAACTGGAATGTGCTACAAAACGGCATTTTTTCTTCCTTGGTAGAACCCCTTAAACACGTACCAATCATTACCATGAGAGACATTTCTCCCACGGCCCGCAAAGCACAACCACTGTTCCTTAATAGTGGCTTGTTATACTCAGTTAAACAAGGTTTGTGTCTTGGTTATTGTTACAAGTTTGATTACTCCAGTTGAATTATTAGCAGAAGGTATTTCTACTAAGCCTAGGTAAGTACATGATTGTGAAAAAGAAAAATAATCTAGTACATAAAAGCACTTGGAGAATCGCTGGGCACAATGGTTCATGCCTGTAATTCTAGCACTTAGGAGGCAGAGGCAGGAAGGTGACAAGTTCAAGGCCAACCCAGGCTTCATGAAAAGTCCCAGTCTGGGCTATACAATGAGAAGGTCTCTTCCTCCCCAAAAGAAATCCCTTTGAATAACATTAAATAGTTGCTTTTGGGTAGTTTGTAGCTAGTCTATTAATACAGGAAATTACTATCTTGAAGGTATTTTTCAGTTTCCTAATTTAAAATATATACTAAGAATTTTCACAAGAAGTCCTCCCTTGCTCCATTTCTGAGGAGGGCTGCTGGGGTGGTTATCACAAAGCATATTTCATTCCTGTTGGCACAAGTATAGCCTGTAAACTTTATAATCAGAGTTAAAAGGACTTTTCCCCAGGAAACAATGAGAAATAGAACATTAGTCACATGTAAACCCATTCTCTTCACTCCCAGAAGTCCACTTTTGTTTCACTAGTCTCGGGCTGAGCAATTTGTGTTCCTGAAATCACCTGAGCTGCTAGGATTTGGGGGTCCTGGTCCAGCTGCAGCCCAAGACCGCCCGGTGTGTGATAGGGCAGCAGTTCTCACAGCAGACCTGCTGGCAGTACACTTGCCACAGCCTCTCCTGCTTCTTCTGGGTCTTCTTTAAAAGGTTGCTATTCTCTTCTGAGTTTACAGTCTCCAGTCAAGCTGGAGGGAAAAGCAGATATCTATTGACCGTGAAACTGAATTGTTTCCACTATGTTACTATAATAATCAACAGGGCCAGAATGGGCATGAGCCATCTAATTGCTGTGGAGCCAGGTCCTTGAGTCCAGAGGAGCACAGCCAGGGTTTTGGTAGGACACCGGTAGTGAGTGGTTCATAGGAGACCCCGAGTGGACAAAGAGCAGGTGAGGTGGAAGCCTCCAGTCAGAAGAGAAGGCCCGTGCCCAGGAGTGTGTGCTCTTGCCTGAGCTCCGTGGTGGGGCAGCTCTCTGCCCACTCCTGTGGTAAAGCAGGTCTGCAAGAGGCAGGCTCTTGCCTCCATCTGTGTGAGTAGAACATGTTTATAGCTGTTCTATTTTTAACTTGGAACTGCACGTGAGTCCGGGGTCTCCATTTATGTCTGTCTCACTTTGTGGTGAAACCACAAAACAGGTATGGTCGCCGCGGGGCCCCTTCTCAGCCTCTGGGTGGTCCCAGGCTTTCCCATAATACAGGGTTTTAGTTTAATGACTTCCCTGGAGAGTAAGGGCACTGACCCCAGGCCTTAATCATCTCATAAATCTTGTTTACTTGTTAACAGCTGACAAGGATATTTTAAGCCTAGAAATAAAACCTTCCCACTTTTAAATTTTTTATTTTCGGCATGACTGGGGGATTTAACCCAGGCCTCATCCGCGCAAAGCAAGTGCTCTGTTACTGAGGTGCATCTCTAGTCCTTAATTCTTATTTTATTTTAAAAATGAATTAATTTACTTTTTTATGTACATGTGTCTTTTGTCTGAATGTATATGTATATCATGTGTATGCCTGGCTCCCAAGGGGGTCAGAAGAGGGTTTTGGATCCCCTGGAACTAGAGGTATGGATGGTTGTGAGCTGCCATGTAAATATTGGGAATGGAACCCAAAGGACCCCGGTCCTCTGAAAGAGTAACAAGTGCTCTTAACCACTGACTCAACTCTCCAGTCTGCCTTAATTTTTTTTGGGGGGCAGGGGTGGCGTTCAAGACAGGGTTTCTCTCTGTAGCCCTGGCTGTCCTGGAACTCACTCTGTAGACCTGACTGGTCTCAAAGAGATCCACCTGCCTCTGCCTCCTGTGATGGATTAAAGATGTGCCATTACTCTAGGCTTCTTATTTTTTTTAAGGAATCATTTTACAGAAAGTTATTTAGTTAGCTTTTGTTTATAAATTTGATGTGGTAAGCAATAGGGGTTGTTAGATAGGCAGCTGATTTATGTGATCAACATTCTGAGACATTTTTATTTGTTGAACATATAAAAATCTGTCGAAACTCGTCTTGCATGTTCTTTTCTGGATGTATTCGAATTGCTGTCATTTCTGGACCCAAGCCAATAATTGTCCAACTTTTAAAATAGAATTTATTACAGGATTATAATTTACATTTTAGCTTTAAAGATTAATTTATAGACTGTAGTCTCACTCTATAAAATTATGTGTATGTGTGTGTGTCTGTGTGAATTTATGTTCACCATGTATGTGCAGTTGCCTAGGGAAGCAGAGGAGGGCTTCGAGTCCCTGGCTCTGGAGTTACAGTTGGCTGTGAGCTGCCTGATATGGATGCTGAAAACCGAACTGGGGTCCTCTGAAAGAGCAGTAAGGTTTCTTAACTGCTGGGCTATCTCCCCAGCCCCATCATTTAATAAAGTTTGGAAAGTAAATGAGATGTAAATTACTTATATTCTGTTCCTTTTGTGTAGCTATTGTCACTCTAAAATTTTATCATGTGTAGCCGGACGGTGGTGGCACACATCTTTAATCCCAGCACTCAGGAGGCGGATCTCTGTGAGTTTGAGGCCAGCCTGGGCTACAGAGTGAGTTCCAGGAAAGGCAAAGAGGGGGAGGACCTGTACCCCTTTTGAAGAGCTTGTTCCCCAGTAACCTAGCATCTTCCTATGAGGCCCCACCTCCTAGAAGTTTTACTATCAATGGGATTATCAACTAGGAACCAAGCATTCAATACACGGGTCTTTGGGGACATCTAAGGTCTGAGCAAAACTGATGTCTAGGGAGTGGCTGGCTTTCTTCTGCAGCCGCTCCCTGGCTCTATTTCCCCAGTGTCGGGGGCACCACGGGTGCTTCTTCCCTGCCCCCAGAGTTCAGATCCACAGCCAGGCACACTCACTCTTGTGGACACACATATATTCTTGTCTGAGAGACCTGTTAGACATGCTGGATGGTGCCAATGGCTCCTGTGTCTCTTCATTTCTCAGGCTTGTATCAGACTCACCCATTTCACTTCAGATAATGACTTGGGACCACCTCACACAATCCCTAGAGGCCTAATCCTGAGCACCAATTCCCACCCAATTCAAGCAGCATCCTCCCTGTGACAGAGGAAAGGGTACCAGGATTCACCTTGGACTTTTTAATCTAACTGGAACCTTTTTTTTTTTTAACTACAAGATCCACAGGAGGAGCCTCTATGCCTAATGAAAGGCTGACTTGCTTCTTTTCTGGACAGAGAAAAAGAGAGCGCAGGAGAGAGGCACACACAAGTATGTGACAACACGTGTGAGGAAGGGCTCAGTGTGATCGTGAATGGGCCTGTTGACTCATTGTATGGGACCATGGCAGAATGCTTGAAAATGAGTATTTTGTAAAGACAGGAAGTTTGCTCAAAGCTCAGATTTGGAGGTTGGAATCCAAGAGCTTGCAACTTCGCCTGCTTGGCTCTAGGGAGGCCTGAACTCCGTTTGCTGGTTTTGTTTAGTTTCTTATTGTTGTTTTGGGTTCGCTTCCTTAAGTAATGGCTTTCTTTTAAGAAAACTGGTTAAGGTCCCAGGAAACTATGTTAACCTCTTCAGAGGGTGACACCCTCAATAGCCCGACCACCTCTTGTGTGGCAGTTTCTCCCAGGTTGGATGTGGTCATCGCCACCTTGAATTAGCACAACTCTGACTGCTCACATGAGGCCCCTATGAGACGGGACCTAACATTCCCATGTGGAAGGCAGGAAGGACTCAGAGGGGAATGAGGTTCACAAGGTGCCTAGGATGTCTCCCCTCGCTGAGGATACAGGAGTAGTTAACTGATGCTGCAGGGAGGAGGGCTCTTCTTTGGTGATGTACCTGCTTGTGAGTCGTTCATGTGAGTAATCCCAGTAAACTCATTGGCTCACCAAGCTGGACCTGGTGATGATTTCTTTGATCTGTCATTGCCGTATCCAGGGTGACTAGAAATAGATTCATCAGGAAGAGTCATTTAACAACCCTACACAAGACCCATGACCCTTAAAGTTTCTACCACATCTTAATATCTCCACATTGGGGATCTAGCTGCCAGCATAGGAATTTAGGGGACAGTGCATATCAGTGGCAGTCCTACCCTCAAAGAGCACTCGGGGCATCTGTGGATGTAGACAACCCAGTATGCTGGGCTGCAATACAAATGGACAGGATTCAATGGTGAGGGACCGACCACCAAGTCTTCCTGAGAACAGGCCTGCCCTAAACACACTGTAATGAGTACAGTGTCATAGCAATGACACTGTGTTCTATAGATTTGCCTATATTTCAAGTATATAAAAAAACCATAGAGATTCCAAGAAAACTGAAAATAGACAACCACACAAAAACATGAACCTGTTGGTAGCAAGGTTCACAAAAGCTAAAGGCGGAAGCCACTCAAATGGGCATTGACAGATGACAGATAAAATATAGTGTAGCCACAGGCTGGAATACTATCCAGCCACAAAGAGGAATGAATCACTGTTACATGCCGCAGCATGGATGGATCTTAAGATCCACAGAAACATAAAGTAGATTTGTGGTTGTCAGAGGAGGGAGGACCTGAAAGACTATTCATAGGTACAGTGCTTCCCTTTGAGGAATGAATAATGGATATACTAAAACTTCTTCACAGTGGTGACTTTCAAGTTATGAGAATAATATTTTAATTTAATTTTTAAAGTTGAGCAATTACTTATGCTATGATAGAATGTAATATCTTAACTCGGAAAACTTGGATCAGAATTCCTTGTGGGTCCCGTCTGCAGAATCGGGAGCTGGGCTTGCTACAGCTTGCTCGAGAAAGACAATGTGTTGCCATTGTCCTGCAGGGCTTGGGTCTTGGAGTGGGTTGGGGATGGTGGCTGGCTAGGGGTGGTGAGGGCATAAAGAAAGGATGCACACTTGTACAGTGAAGCTAGAATCAGGTGGGGCTCTCTAACACTCCAGCTACCTCCACAACCTGGAACCTTGGCGTATTTATTAGGTACAGCTGGGGATAGCTAGTCTCTGTAGGAGGCTTCTGTAGGCAAGCAGTGTCCGTGGTGAACATCCCAGAGGAGGGAGCTGCGGTTGCTAATCGGCACACACTGATCAATCAATCGATACACAGACTCAGTGATGGCTACTCTTGGTTGTCAATTCGACTTCATCTGGAATTAACTAAATCCCAAGCAGCTGAGCACACCTGTGAGGGATTTTTGTTAATTAAGTCATTTGAAGTGGGAAGACCCACCTTTAATCTGCATCTTTTGAGGTGGGAAGATCCACCTTAAATCAGGACCACACTTGATGGTGGCAGCCTGTATAAAGGAAGAAGGAAGCTTGCTTTCACTCTTGCTGGCAAGTCCATCCCTTCCCTGGCATTAGAGCCTACTTCTTTGGGATTCCAGCATCTACTGAAGACCAGCTGGACCACAGCCAGTAAGCCACTCTAATAAATCTATCTATCTATCTATCTATCTATCTATCTATCTATCTATCTATCTATCTATCATCTATCTATCTATCTATCTATCTATCTATCTATCTATCTATATTCTATCAGTTCTGTTTCTCTAGAGAACCTTAACTAATGCAAACTGCCAAGAAAAGCCTTGCCATTTCTCTTGAGTTTGGTCCATATGGGTAAGGTCTGTGCCATTTGGTCAGGTTATGCCCATGTCAAAATACACGTTTAATCCAGATCCTCTGAGGAGGAACAATACACCTTAAGTCATGGCCACACAAAATGCACACTCACTTAGGACTTGCTCACTCAGAGCTTCCTCCACCCCTATAGTTTGTGTGGGAGACAGCTGCAGGGAAGCATGAGTGTTCTTTGTCATGATGGTGATGTGGCTGGGGACCCCTCTGTCACCCTCCGGAAGCATCTACAGAGCAGCTCTGGCATTGCAGTTCACCAGGGCCACCGCAGGGATCTTGGAATTAGAAGACATCTCTAAGATAACCTCATGGCAAGGACTTGTCACTGACTCTGCAGCCATACCTGGGCCTGGGCAAAAGGATGGCTGCTTCTCTGGCCTAGTGGTCTTCGGGGCTGTGCCTTAGCATCTCATCCTCTCCTGCCTCTCAAATGATGAGCATTTTCCCAAATGGGCTCATCACATCCCCATTCTAGGGCATGTGTGGCCCTTCTGACTTTATTACTGTCTTAAGCAAAGACTAGAGTCTGCTAGTGGGGGAAAGGTGTTCTGGTCAGACAGAGGAGGTTCCCCTGGAACTCTTGACTTCTGGTTTGGTCTCTTGCCCTTAAGGTCAACCTATTGTGTCCTGTGCTCCCTGCTGCCCATCTGGGTGGCTCCAGCCAACCTGGAGACTAGGTCAGTCCAGCAGCATCCATGGTGGTAGCAATGGCAAGGGTATCACGACACAAATGAGTCACTGCTGGGCCTGGTTCTCTGTGACTCAGACAGGAAGCCAGCAACCAGCGAAACCAGAAGCTTCTATGAACCTCTCTGGGTTGGAAACCCTGGGTGTGTTTTAAGCTTCTATTTCTAGAAGCCAAAGGGGAAATAAGCCTCAGAAGGACTGATTTACCCATATTCGGCCATGTGGAGAGATTGGCCTGGTAGAGAGTAGTGGGAGCCAGGGTTCTTGTTTCTTATGAAATGAAAACATACCCTATAGTAGTTTACAGCTGGAGTCCAGTAAGGGAAGCAACTGGAATTATGCAAATGGACAGTTTGGCAGGCAGGTGGGAGGCTGTCCTGGAATAAGGGAATGAGTCAGGCTGGGAAGAGTGGGGCCGTGGAGCTGCAGCAGCCCAGGGGAGATAGATGGTGGTGATGCTGCAGGCCTAGCTGGGTCAGCCCAGGGGAGGGCTGCGGCTGTGATGGGCAGCAGGAAGGCGGGCCCTGGAGTCAAGAGTTGAAAGCAAAGTAATCTGAAGCCATTTTATCTGATCCTATAAAGGAGGGCAGGAGAAATCACCACAAAAACTTAAAAAAAAAAGTTGTAAAGAATTGTTTTAAAATGTAAAACGGCAAGTTTCCTGCTTCTTGAACCATCTAAACAACTGGATCCCATCTTGAGTGTTACTGGAGTTTTTTAGGGCAAAAGTCTGAGCTTTGACAGCCCTGCAGACTAGACTCCACCTGTCCCTGTCCCCGGCACACCAGTGAAAGAGACCAGTAATGGTAGAATAGAGAGACAGAAGGTTTGTTTAGTGGAGCAGAACAAATACAGGGGTCCAGTGACTTTGGGTAAATAGAGGAAGAATTGCCCCCAGGGGCAAGTGGCCTGCATAATGGAGCAGTCCTGGTCAGGGTGTGGGCTGGTTGGTTAGTGTCTCAGTCCCAGTCTGCAAGGTGCTCAGAAGAAGTCCTCCCTTGTGGGCATCTGTCCAGGTCCTTCGAGATGATCACTTCTGTCCCAGGGTGCAGCCTCACAGCTCGGACAGAGGGATAGTTGTCCTCACTGGGGGATGGTCTCTTTTGAGGTTTTGCTGTTTCTGGCATCCAAGGTGACTGTAGATTTCAGACAGTGATTTATCTCTGTGCCTTCAGCCTTGAGCGGGGTCACAGTAGGTTAGACAGACACTTCTGGGGTGACTAGCACACCAAGCCGCAGAGCTGAGCAGGTGACTCAAGGGAGGGGGACATCTGCAAATGAAGGTGGGGATGCCAGGCTCCCATCTTGCTTTCAGCTGCCTTGTGAGCCCAAGTGAGCAGTCCATGTCTTTAGCAGCAGCAGCAGCAGCAGCTTCTAAGTGCCCGTTCTCTGAGGAGCAGCAGCGTGGGGTTTGGCCTCTCTGCTGTGCACTGCAAGCTCTCCAGGGAGAAGATAGAAAGGCCCTTGGCACTGATACGGTATGCTAAAGGAGCTGCCTGCTGGCTGACTCCTGGCCATCCACATCTGGGCTTGTTTGATAAAATGCCTTGGCTTATTACTAATCAAAACAAGTTTTTGGCCAGGAATGGTGGTGCATGCCTTTACTTGAAGCACTCAAAGAGGCAGAGGCAGGTGGATGCTTGTGAGTTGGAGGTCAGTCTGCTTTACATAGCAAGTTCCAGGCCAGTTAGGGCTACACCATGAAACCTTGTCTCAAACAAACAAACAAACAAAAAAAAACAGATCAACAACCAGCTCATTGCTTCAAGTCCCCCTTGGTATCTGTCATGCTCTGGCTATCAGAGCTAACTTCCTAACACAAATTCAGTCATGCAACTTTCTCTCTTCAACCATTTTGAGCAGGGCTTCCTGTTGCTTACATGACATTCAATGTTTTGTCTTGGAGCAAGGAAAACCTTTGATGATTTAACCCCGCTGGTCTCTAGCTGGTCTCTAGTCTCCCCGTTGCTTGCAACACTTCACATTTCTTGTTACACTGTTACACCAATTCTGGGTCATTTCTTCAACATCAAGAAATTGAGAGGGAGCGAAGGTGGCACATGCCTTTAATCCCAGCACTCAGGAGGCAGAGCCTGGCGGATCTCTGTGAGTTCCAGGCCAGCCTGGTCTACAAGACAATTCAGGTTTCAACTTCACAGCTTCAAGAAATGGCCTCTCTACTGGACCTCCATTCAGGGACACCCCTGACACATGCCTGGCTTCAGCAGCTTCCTTTAGGCATGAAGGTAAATTCTATAGCTCATTTCTTCTGTCCTTAACTCTAAAGCCAGAACCACATGGCCAAAACTGCCAAGTTCTGCTGCTCACTGGGGCTGGAACATGGCCCCCTTGTTTAATTATATCTTCACTACCTTTCTATTTTCCTTCACTGCCTAAGGTTGGCTGTCCTTGAACTTGCTCTGTAGACCAGGCTGGCCTCAAACTCAGAGATCTGCCAGCCTCTGCCTTCCCATTGCTGGGATTAAAGGTGTGCCCCACCACACCTGGCTCTAAGCTTTTCTTTAGTTCCTTTTTACAAATTGGCAACTTAGCTGAGTGAGATCTTGCCCTGAGGTTACCATTCACTCCCTTTATTCCATTTCTTAATCCATTTATCTCCTTGAACACAGAACTTAGCTCCATTCCACTTCCTGGTGCTTTTTTTTCTCCTTAAAATTTACATTATGTAATTTACCCTGCTCAGCTTGCTCCTCTTCGTCATAAATCTTCATTAGAGTTACCACTAAAAACCACAGGACAGAGTCTATACTAGGCTGTTTCGAGATTTCTTCTGCCAACGGAATTAATCTAAAACTCTTTACTTTGGCCTCAGGCAGACTCTTTGGACAAGGGCAAAAGGCAGCCGCTTCCCTCACCAAAATATCACAAGAATAACTTCTAGGCAACGTACTAAAATTCTTCTCTGAAACCTCTTGAGCCAGCCCCTGACATTTCAAATCATCATCAGCACCACTGTCGTCCACACCCCTACTAGTATGTCCCATTAAGCAGTGGTTAAAGCATCCCACTGCTTTAACCCCAAGTACCAAAGTCCATATTACTTCAAACAAAAGCATGGTCAGGCCTATCACAGCAATACCCCAGTCCCTGGTACCAACTTCTGTCTTAGAGTTTTTTATTGCTGCGAAGAGACACCATGAGCATGGCAACTCTTATAAAGAAACATTTAATTGATGGGGGGGGGCTTGCTTATAGTTTCAGAGGTTCAGTCCATTATCATCATTGCAGAGAGCATGGTGGTGTGCAAGCAGACATGGTGATGGCTTCATCTTACCAGAAGACATCAGGAAGTTGACTAAATGTCACACTGAGTGAAGCTTGAGAAAAGAGACCTGAAATCCCATCCCCCCCCCAGGTGACACACTTCCTCCAACAAGGCCACACCTCCTAATAGTGCCACTCCCTTTGGGTGCCGTTTGTTTTTCAAACCACCACACTCAGTTGAACACTGGGGTGTCAGGAAAGAGTGGGAAACTGAGGAAGCATCTAGGTGTTATGGAATACTAATTAAAGATGTGTGAGCTTCTTGTATGCTGTGGAATATTTGCTTAATGATGCAAAGATGTGTTGCATTCTTTTATGTTGCATTTGTTTAACTCTGTGAAGCTGTATTACTTTGCCTGCCTAAAATACCTGATTGGCTTAATAAAGAGCTGAATGGCCAGCCAATAGCTAAGCAGGAGAAAGGATAAGAAGGGCTGCCAGGTAGACAGAATAAATAATAGGAGAAATCTAGGCTAGAGGAGTGAGAAAAGGAAGAGAGGAGGATGCCAAGGGTCAGCCACCCAGCCACACAGTCTGACATGAAATAAGAAGGAAAGAAAAGATATACAGAAATAGAGAAAGGTAAAAGCTCAGAGGCAAAAGGTAGACAAGATAATTTAAGAAAAGCTGGCTAGAAACAAGCCAAGCTAAGGCCTGACATTTATAAGTAATAATAAGTCTCTGTGTGATTATTTAGGAGCTGGGTGGTGGGCCCCCAAACAGAAAGAGTAAAAGAAGAAAAGAAACCCACTAACTACATCTAGGCTTGACTCACTGCGTGATCTCTTCCTTCCTGTGGCTGACTGACAGCATTCTAGGTGTCCATTTCATGAGGCCACATTCAGAAGAACAGATAAAGGGGGCCAGTGACCTGCTCCTCCATCAAAGCCATGCTGGTGACACCAGTGGCAAGCAGGGCTCAGCAGGCTCTTTGGGGAGGACTCCAGGTGCTTTATTTATTTTTATTTTTAATAAACTCCAGGTTTTTATATCCTGGTACAAGAAATTGGACAGAGACATGTGGGCACTAAGTTACAAATCGGAGAATTTAAGAAGGAATATATTACCACAGGTAGAGGTGGGACGGAGAAGAGAAAAAGTTCAGAGGCCCCAAGCAATGTGCACAAAGGAGGGGTGGTTTTTGCATCACATTTCATGAGCTTTCCAGGTCATTTTTGTAGCACAGGCTTTTCAGTGCACTCTGTATCTGTTACATGTAGTTCTACATACAGTCTCCACCCAGATGTGTGCACTTTAGAAATGTACTGAACCACAGGTCCCTGTAAGCACTCTGGATACCTAGGTCTTGTGCAGACTGTAGTAGTCTGGGGCTCAACTGTTTCTCATATGCTAATTTTGCTCTTGGGTCCAGCCTCCTGAACCTCACTCCCTGCTTCTTCCTCCTGCTTCACTTAGGCTTTTTAGCTCTGTTGGGGAGGGGGGAGTTGGAGGGTGTGCAAGGAGTGTGTGTGTGTGTTTTCAGCTGCTCTGCCCCTTCTATTTGCTGGGAAGATCAGCCTTCATTCTCTTACTTCCCAAAGCTTGCCCTAATTTTTTGTTACCTGTAATGATGTTTCTTTTGTTTGTTTGTTTTTTGCTTATTTATTTAGAGTAAAACCAAAACTTATTCTAAGCCACAGTCATCCTAGCCCCCCCCCCCCGTCCCCCCCCCCCCCCCCCCCCGTCCCCGCCGCCATATAGCCTCCCTGGTTCTGTGGGTTGCAGTCTGATTGTTCTTTGCTTTATATCTAGAATGCACTTATGAGTGAGTACATACCATGTTTGTCCTTCTGAGTTTGGGTTACCTCACTCAGGATATTTTCTAGTTCCATCCATTTGCCTGCAAATTTCATGCTGTCATTGTTTTTCTCTGCTGAGTAGTACTCCATTGTGTATATGTACCACATTTTCTTAATCCATTCTTCAGTTGACGGGCATCTAGGTTGTTTCCAGGTTCTGGCTATTATGAATAGTGCTGCTATGAACATAGATGAGCATGTATCTTTGTGGTATGATTGAGCATTCCTTGGGTATATGCCCAAGAGTGGTATAGCTGGGTCTTGAGGTAGATTGATTCCCAATTTTCTGAGAAACTGCCATACTGATTTCCACAGTGGTTGTACAAGTTTGCACTCCCACCAACAGTAGAGGAATGTTCTCTTTGCTCCGCATCCTCTCCAACATAGACTGTCATTAGTGTTTTTTGATCTTAGCCATTCTGACAGGTGTAAGGTAGTATCTCAGAGTTGTTTTGATTTGCATTTCTCTGATGATTAAGGATGTTGAGCATTTCTTTAAATGTCTTTCAGCCATTTGTATTCTTCTTTTGAGAATTCTCTGTTTAGCTGTAGCAGGAATCTTAAAAGGTCATATTAATAAAATCAAACCTGAAGCCAGTTATTGGGGTGAATACTGGAAGGTCAGAGAAGCAGAACAAGCCACAGCTACCTCACCTTGCCATTTCCTCAGCTGATCCTGTTTCCTCAGACTGGATGCCTCTGAGTCCTCATCCAGAATGAATCTCAGCTGAACTGCTGCTCGAAAGCCTGAAAGCTTAACCAGCCAAATGCTTCTAGTTCCTGATCTTCACACCTTATATACCTTTCTGCTTTCTGCCATCACTCCCTGGGATTAAAGGCTCACTTCTTGGGATTAAAGGTGTGTGTCACCATGCCTGGCAGTTTCCAGTGTGGCCTTGAACTCACAGAGATCCAGAGGGAGTTCTGCCTCTGGAATGAGTGCCACCATTTTCTAGCCTTTGTATCTAGTGGCTGTTCTGTTCTCTGACCCCAGAAAAGTTTATTATGGTACACAATATTTTGGGGAACACAATACCACCACAGTTTAGCTCTTTAGCCCATTTTTTAATTGGATTGTTCAGTATTTTGATGTTTAGTTTCTTGAGTTCTTTATATACTTTGGAGATCAGTCTTCTGTCAGATGTGGGGTTGGTGAAGGTCTTTTCCCATTCTGTAGGCTGTCTTTTTGTCTTATTGACTGTGTCTTTTGTCCTACAAATTAATTCTGTTTTTTTTTTTTTTTTTTTTGGATGGTGCTAATGTTGAATGCAGGGCCTCCATTTTCCCACTGAACTACAATCATCAATCCAATTCTGGTTTTCTTCATATCCAGTTGTTTGTACACTCAACTCTTCCTTTGAACAGAAAGACTCTTGAGGCAGGGAGATTCATTCTCATTCATTGTAGGGGTTTACGAATGTTGCATGAATGATCACAGGTAACTGTGTGAAAAGCGCTTCGCTAAGAACTCTTTTTGGGGCTGAGAATGGTGGTGCATGCCTTTGATCCTAGGAGGCAGACGCAGACAGATCTACATAGCACATTCCAACCGTACTGAAAGCACAGGTCCCTTTAAGTACTCTGGAGGCCTCTGTCCCTGTGCAGACCTTGCATCAAAACAAAACCCAAACAACAACAGAAAACCCAAAACTTACCACCATCAACCACCAAAAAAAACAAACAAAAAGCAAAACAACAAAACCCCCAAACACCACCAAAGACAAAAACTCTTCCTGGGGGCTGAGCACGCTTTGTTGGTAGAGTACTTCCTTAGCTGTGGGATGGTCTGTATGTCAAGTGTGTTGCTGATTGGTCAATAAATAAATCACTGATTGGCCAGTGGCCAGGCAGGAAGTATAGGCGGGACAAGGAGGAGAATAAAGCTGGGAAGTGGAAGGCTGAGTCAGAGACACTGCCAGCTGCCACGATGACAAACAGCATGTGAAGATGCTGGTAAGCCATGAGCCACGTGGCAAGGTATAGATTTATAGAAATGGATTAATTTAAGCTGTAAGAACAGCTAGCAAGAAGCCTGCCATGGCCATACAGTTTGTAACCAATATAAGTGTAACTGGAGTTTTCCTGCCTGGCCCACAGTCAGGACAAATCTCTGTCACCTGCCAGTCCCACAGCCGCCCAGACCCGACCAAGTAAACACAGAGGCTTATATTGCTTACAAACTGTATGGCCGTGGCAGGCTTCTTGCTAACTGTTCTTACAGCTTAAATTAATCCATTTCCATTAATCTATACCTTGCCACATGGCTCGTGGCTTACTGGCATCTTCACATGCTGTTTGTCATTGTGGCAGCTTGCAGTGTCTCTCTGACTCAGCCTTCCACTTCTCAGCTTTATTCTCCTCCTTGTCCTGCCTACACTTCCTGCCTAGCCAATGGCCAATCAGTGTTTTATTTATTGACTAATCAGCAACACATTTGACATACAGAACATCCCACAGCACTTCCCCCTTTTTTTTTCAAAAAGGAAGATTTTTAACCTTAACAAAGTAAAATTACATATAATTTGGGAATTTGGGCGTGGCTTCTCTTACTACTTCCTGCTGGAGGGGGGTTGATTACAAGTTGTTGTCAAGGGTGAGGAAAAGGGCTAAGCAAAGGAGATTAGATTTAAGGTTCTTATTTTTAAAAAAAAGAGAAAGAAAGAAAAGAAAAATGTAAATACTTTACATTGGATTGGATTGTTTTATATTGTATACAAATTATATATATTGAAATTGATATTGTTAGAAAATGCTATATGTATATTTCTAATTGTACCATTCATTGAACAATGTAACGCAATTTTCTAATCCTTGAATGTTGTTACTACCAACTATTAGGATATAAAGAAATGAAAGTTAGTAGTTAGACATTATAATAGAACTTGTAGTTATATTATGTATGTTTTCAAGATTGAGTAGATATATTTTAGATAGACAGGTTATCTTCAAACCCTTCAGAGATCTACAGAATATGGCATTTAAAATGTTTTAATAACTTAGAAAATTTTTCTTTTTTGTTATGACTATGAGACATGTCGGCTCCTGACAGTACCAATCTACTTCAGAGAAAATATGGGCATTGAGGGGCTGGAGAGATGGTTCAGAGGTTAAGATCACTGCTTGCTCTTCCGAATGTCCTGAGTTCAATTCCCAGCACCCACATGGTGGCTCACAACCATCTGTAATGAGATCTGGTGTCCTCTCTGGCCTGTGGGCATATGTGCAGACAGAACACTGTATACATAATAAATAAATCTTTAAAAAAATATGGGCATTGAAAAAAACTGCAATTGGAGTTAACTTTCACTGTAGCAAAAGTTAGCCACTGGACAACAAAGTATCCTTGAATCAACTGCTGACAAACAGGACAGACAAGACACGAAACAAAGGACTACTGATTCTTGTCAAAACAAGTGTGGTTATGGCTTTATCAAAAGGCATCTTCTGAGGCCAGGACAATATGGCACCATCCCTGAAGTGGCCTTCGTAATCCGGGAAAGGTACAGTGCCCTTTTCTTCGAAGGCAGCTGAACAGGCAGTGGGCCGATGGCTTCTAATGTGCAATGGGGAGGTAGCTGAAACAGTTATTCTTGAAGAGTAATTAAGCTCACACCTCTCAACAGAAGAATAGCATTTAATAGAGGGATGTGGAGAAGAACAGGATGCTGAAATGAAGCCACATACACACATAGACAAGAAGAATGGACAGCTGAATTCAAAAAACATCAACAATTTCCAGAATTTAAAATCCTGAATCATGACATGACACTAGTGGAATTCAGGTATTTCTGGTATATAGACTGCTCTCAGCCAATGTGAGGTTGAACTGTTGACCTTGTGTACATTCTACTTCACAAATGAGTCTGTCAGATACGCTAAGCCTATAGGCTGAAGATGATGCCCCAACACTGCGGAGAAACCTCAGATGATTGTCCAGGCAGCTGGCTGTTTCTGTCAACTCACAATTTTTTGGAAGTTGCTTGCATATACTTCCTGTTTTTATTTTTTTTGTTAGCTAATATTATTTCCTTCTTGGGTTTCTGAGGGAGTTGAAGATTAGTTAGTTGACGATTAATTAGGATAGAAAGTGAATTAGATACAATAGAATAGATAATGGAATTATTTTCTCTGAATTTGTCAAATACAAATGAACATTGTTTAGGTATTTATTACTTGTATATATTGTATATAGTTATTGTACTTTTGTATATAGTTTTTCTTATGTTAGTTATAAGCTTTTTCTTTTTTCCTTTTTATTAAAATAGAAAAAGGGAAATATGGTGATATTTTATTTGTATTAAAATGTTATTTATATGTTAATAAATAAAGTTGCCCTGGGGTCAGAGCTATTAGCAAGCCATAGGAAAGCAGGGCAGTGGTAGCGTACACTTGTAATCCCAGCACTTGGTAGGCAGAGCTGGGTAAGTCTCTGTGTGTTCAGGGATACAGCCATTATTGGACACACATGCCTTTAATCTCAATACCAAGCAAGGAAAACCTGGAGGCCTATACAGACAGGCTATGACGAGGCGGTCATGTGGTTGGGTTTACAACCAATGAGAAGGCAGAACAGGAACACTATATAAAGACTTTAACACAGGGGTAGCTAGTTCGGAGAGGTAGGACCACTGCAGGAGGAAGGGTAAGGTTTTAGCTCTTAGCTCTGACCTCTTGGCTTTCTTCTTTGCATTGGTTCTGTGTTTCTTATTTAATAAGAAGGTTGGTTACATCTACATATAAGTCTCTGTGTTTACTTGGTTGGGTCTGAGTGGCTGTGGGACTGGCAGGTGAGAGAGATTTGTCCTGACTGTGGGCCAGGCAGGAAAACTCTAGCTACACACTTCCTTAGCTCACATAGAGCCCTGGGCTCAATCTCAAGCTTAGGATAAACTAGGCATGGTGGTACATGATGGAGTTCTAGCACTGGGGAGGTGGAGGCAGAAGGATCAGAAGTTCAAGGTCATTCTTGCGTACATCATGAGTTATACACGAGACCCTGGCTCAAACAAAGAATTTTCCTCGTGGGCTGGGATTGTGGTTGAGACAGTATGGAAGGACAGAAAAATAAGGGGCCATGGGAAGGGAAGGGAAGGGCTCCTTGATGTTGGAGTCTGGTTGAAGTCTCTTGCCAGCTCAGAACTAAAGAGTTCCAGCGTGGTTAACAAAATGTGTGATGTCAGCAAAAGGTTATCTACAGAGAGGCAGTACTCACTTTATATAGAGATGCTAATGGCGGTGACCCATGCTTCAGACCTAAGTGGGTGTGGCCTTTCTCCTTTCCCAGCTGTAAACCTGCAGTTTTCTAGGAATCTCACCAGAAACCCCATTTATAGTAAGGGACATGTCTTAACACCCTTGCACAACTGTGGCTCATGGTTTTTCATCTTTCTCAGATAGCAGTCCTATCCAAGGAGCCCCTGGAACCACACTGTAACCTCATTTATCAAAAAAGGGGAGAAAGGAAAAAAAGGCTTCTCAGTAATGATTTGAGATGTAACTTGAGAGAAACCAGAACTTTATGGCTACACTAAGACATTTCAGGGAGACTCCCCTTGAAAGGCCCACACACCTGTAGTTGGGTATGCATTACCTCTGACCCGAGTCCCTCTTTTTCTCTTCTTCTTCTTCTTCTTCTTCTTCTTCTTCTTCTTCTTCTTCTTCTTCTTCTTCTTCTTCTTCTTCTTCTCCTTCTCCTTCTCCTTCTCCTTCTCCTCCTCCTCCTCCTCCTCCTCCTTCTTCTTCTTCGAAACAGAGTTTCTCTGTGTAGCCCTGGCTGTCCTGGAACTCACTTTGTAGGCCAGGCTGGCTTCGAACTCACAGAGATCTGCTTGCCTCTGCCTCCTGAGTGCTGGGATTAAAGACGTGCACCACCATGCCCGGCTAGCCCCTCTTTTTCTTAAATCAGGCATGTCTTCTTAATAAAGCCCAACTCTGCTTCACACTGGCTTGCCCTAAAATTCTTTCCTGCAGTAAAATCAAGAATTCACTCAAGTGGCAGTCTCTGAGAAGAGTTCTTCAGGTTGCTTTAGGCAGCCGTGTGTCAGGCCAGCTGCCAGGGACACACGGTAGCATGTGTGATGCCCTGGGCTCCCTCTGTAGTAGAGAACAGGGAAGAACTGTATGTACATAGCTGCATTTACTCTTTTCATGTGGGCAGCAGGCAGCACTCTGGCATAGATAATATGTCTAATTTGCAGGCAAGGAACTTGGAGTTTAGTAAGTGACTCGCCCAAGCTCACATCATTAGCAGGCAGTAGCTTAGAGGCTCAAATATATTTCCACTCTAGCATGCGATGTTTTGTGCGGAAGTCTTTCTCAGCCTGATGTTTTCCTGGAGGATAGTCCTGTTACATACAGGTGATCCTCTAGACACAAGACTGGAAGGAAGTAGGGAAGAGGCATGGGGAAGCTTGAGTCTTCCTGAGGACAGGCAGGGAGTTAAGGAGTGCAGAGCTCTCTCCTTGTTCTGGGTGGTTGCTTAAGAAGGGACTTCCCTAGGTGAGCGGCTGTGGACAGATTCCAGGAGCGCTGCTGAGAATGGCCTCGGGGACAGAGGCGCTTGTCTTCCTGGATCCTCAGAAGCTGGAACCATGCAGTTTTTATTTGCTGGAGGAAATGGAAATTAGGGGCTTGCTCACACCCTGCTGGAATATACAGGGGTCATGAGAGAGCAGCTGAAGTTGCCTGTGGGAACGAAGCTGATCCGGGAAGGGGCTGTGGTGGACATGGACAGGAGGCAATAGCGCAGTCCTCCAAGTAGAAAGTCCTGGTCTCCCGGTAGGCGCATGAGAGCTGTGAGCCTCGGCTAGCCTCCCGAGCCTTCTGGCTGAGAGAGGGCATGGACCAGCCTTCCAGCTGGCCTAGGCAGCCGGCCCGCCCAGAGAGGAGGTGGGGGAGGGAACAGGGGTAAGACCGGGGTGCCTTCCACCCAGAAGACAGCTGGTGGGCGTGAGGCTGGTGGGTGGAGGTTACCGGGCCACCCCTCCCCCTTCTCTGCAGAAGCAGTCGAAGAAACTGTCCCCTTTTATTGTCTTTACCACTGGGTGTTTTCAGAGGTAATTTAAACACTGGCAAGCGCAAGCCTTACGTTCTTTCTCTAGCCACTGAAAGGAAGCGGTGGACTTAAAAATCATCTGAGTGGCGAGGACAGGGCCAGGAAGACGGGAAGGGTGGAGGAAAGGGTGAGACGATGGTGAAAGTATGTGGTTTGGCGGGTGGGACCAGGCTCGGGTGATGGGCCGAGACCTGCCGCAAGCAAAGGAGGAGGGCCCAGGCACTGCTGGGCGGCGACCTCAGCCCGCAGGAGGCTCTGGGGAGGGCGCGGGGCGGGGACAGGAGATCTGCCAGGGCCTAGTCACCCCTCCTCTGCCGGAGGAGGGCAGGAAGGAGGGCGGCTTTTACTCTGTATTAAAATCCTACGCTCTACCTAGGACATGGTGTACTAACCTTGCAAGGTATTTGATCCTGTGCAATCAGTCTGCACTTGCCAGGCAGAGTCTGGGGCTCAGCCTCGCGCATTTGCTGCTCATCGAGAATGTACACCATTGAGCCACCCCCCACCTCACCACCTCGCTGCTGGATTTGGCCTTCCACCCCTCTGCATTCCCATCTGTCCGACACCATCCCACCCCTCCGTTTCCTTCCTTGGGTTTGGACCCCAGGAGCTTGGATCCCGCCTCCCTTAGTCCCAGATCCTGGGTGAAGAGGTGTTACCAGTCTCAGCCAGTACCACCCGGAGGGTGATGCGCAGGGCGGGTCCTCCCTAATCTTGTCTCAGCACAACCCCGACGATTGTACGGGGCAGCCGAGGCTGTGTCTGGGAGTCTGAAGTATTCCTCCCCAAGGTTGTCCCTGTGGGTAGCGCAGCTGCAGAGAGGAGATAGACAGACCCGGGCCACGGGTGTGTCTACAAGGGCAGTAGCCTGTCGCCTCCTGCAGGCTCTCTGTGCTTCTCGAGTCTGGGAGTGGGGACACTGTGCCAGGAAACCTGGTTTAATCATGAGCAAAGTGAACCTGCCAGGCTCGCTCTGTCCCTCCGTCTCTCAATCTCTCTCTCTCTCTCTCTCTCTCTCTCTCTCTCTCTCTCTCTCTCTCTCTCTCTCTCTCTCTCTCCTCCCTCCCTCCCTCCCTCCCTCCCTCCCTCCCTCCCTCCCCCACTCCCCCCCTGCAAAGCTCGAACAATTAACTTAATTAACTTGCTTGCTTCTTTATCAGGTTGTTTGGGGACCGTGGTTAAGCAAGTCCTTCCCGAATTAGTTCTGGGTTCCAACCCTACTGTTGGCACATGACAACTGACCTTGGCCTCTATTTTCCAGTCTGGGAGGGACAGTAACAGAATCACACTCATTGGGCCCTCAGTGAACTCAGCTCGGTGAGGATTTATAAGTTGCCCAACACAGGTTGCCTGTTGTCATAGTCAAATGGGACATTTTTGTGCAAGTAGTTTGTAAACTGTGGTGTGTTCTTTAGAAATGTAGGTGGTTACTTGAGTGCAGACTAGGTGAAATTCTGGGTCCCTGCCCCATTTTCTACGGGAAATCCAAACCCCAGCACCCTGGGAGTTCCCCCTTCTCAGTACTTCTGGGACCTCTGGGTGGATGGATGGGAGAGAGGCTGCTTCTCCTGTGATTTCTGCGCTCTCTCTCTCTCTCGCTCTCTCTCTCTCTCACACACACACACACACACACACACACACACACACAAATGCACACACACACACATGCACACATCAGTCCACATCCTTTCCTTGGACTCTCTGTAGCTCTGGCAGGCTTTAACCTTTGAATCCTGCCTCAGCCTCTCTCAAAATAGATAGGATTGCAGGCTTGTCACCAGCCTATCCCATGCTAGTCTTCCTCTGAGTTCTCCTATGGTAGAGCAGTAACTAGTCCTCTGTGCCCAATCACACTGCTTGAATTCAATAGAGCAGTAACTAGTCCTCTGTGCCCAATCACACTGCTTGAATTCAAAGCCTACTTAGAAGCTAAGCGGTACAGTCCTGGAATCCTAGCACCAGGGCAATAGAGATGGGAGGATCATGAATGCCAGGCCAGGTTGTGTTACATTTGAGTTTCAGGCCAATGTGTGCTACATAGGGAGACCCTATCTCAAAGAAAAACAAACAACAGCAAGACCAAATAAAAATCAAAGCCCACTTAGAGCCTTGTGGTGTTAGGTAAGAACCTTGCCAAGCCTCAGTTTAATCACCTGGAAAATGGGAAGCAGCTGTAACTGTCTCACTGCGTTGTCAGAAGCATTAGAGGGGCCCTGCTTCCGAAAAGCTGACAGGAAGGGTATGTGTTGGAAGTATGGTGCCTGGCACAGCATACCTGGAAGCTAGGTAGTCTGTGTGCTGCTGGGTGCTCTATGGACATCCTACCTCCCTGGGCAGAGTGTGAGCTCTTTAAAATGAACGATGCCTTCTCACCTGTCCTGGTACTCATGTCTTGGATGCTTGTTAAGACTGTGACCTCACTCCCCCTCACCATGGTTCTCTTCTCTGCAAATGGGCAGAATGTTACTTAAAAAAAAAAATAAACAACTTTTCTCGCATTTATGCGGGGGTAAGATTTACTGAACACATACTTTGTAGGTGCCAAACACTTTCCCTGTTATTTCAATTAACTTTCCTAAGGAAATCAAATCCCTGAGGCAGACATAATTATCCATTTGATCAATGAAAAAACTGGAGTTCACAAGAGACTGAACTTAGGTAATGGGCACAGGAAGAATTGGGATTCTAACTCAATTAGATTCCAAGATTTTGTCTCTAAGATTTTGCTTCTTTTTATTTTCTATTGTTTTGCCTTTCAAAACAGATTTTAAACTTTTATTGGATTTGCTGTTTACAATGACACCACCTGGACCTTTGCCGGTCAGTAAAGTTGATATGCTGACAATTGATTTTTTTAAAAAGTCTGCAAGTACAAAGCACTTTGAAGAGGCCAAGGCTTCAACCATAAGCTCTTGATCCCATGATCTGTGGCACTAGAAGTCTGGCTGTTTCTCTTGAAATGACTGGCCTTAGGGTTAATCTCACTTGTTACTTAGAAAGGACACTCCCCTTTAACTCCACCCCACTAAGTTTGTAGTAAAGGCCCACAGGCATTTTAAGGACTATTTGATCTTTTGGGAATGAATCTTTCAGGGCCAGTGAATCTTTGGGGGATGGAATTCCTTTATAACAAAGGCAGTTGGTGTTAAAGGGAACCAGAAGATGGTCTAGGAGGTGTGATCATCAGACGGGGCCACACACATGTACTCGCTCGAGCATACGGTCACACCTCTATGTTCAAGACTCAGGGCAGTGAGGAAGCAGCACTGTCCCTGCTCCTCTCCCCACTTTTGCCACCCAGCCAGCTCTGGCTTTGCCAGCCACTGGGCCTATGTTCTGTAATGCCCTGAGTTGTCAGCTCTGCTGCTGTGGGGTGTAGCTGAAAGTTTTCCTGTGTCCCACCCAGTCCACAGCCGCTCAGACCCAAGTAAACACACAGAGGCTTATATTAATTAAAACTGCTAGGCCATTAGCTCAGGCTTCCTACTGACCAGCTCTTACACTTAAACTCAGCCCATTTCTGTTAATCTATATGTTGCCACATTTTCCGTGGTTTTACCTGTGTGCCATTACATGCTGCTCCCTGGATGGCAGGCTGGCATCTCCTGACTCAGCCTTCCTCTTCCCAGAATTCTCCTTGTCTGCTTATCCTGCCTATACTTCCTGCCTGGCTACTGGCCAATCAGTGTTTTATTAAACCAGTGCACAAAAGCATTATCCCACAGCACTGGGGAGTGGGAGTTTAGTGCTGAGTGTGACCCTGTGATGCACTTGCAGGTGGGGAATGGAAGGAGCATGAGGGAGCATTGCTCCTGATTAGCTCTGATCAATCCTTTCAGGAGACCCAAGATCAGAGGAAAATCAGCAGCCCGTGTCCAGCTGCCACCCTTAGCAAGTGACCTTGACTGTTGTTTTTTTTTTTTTTTTTTACAAAGGTAAGATCCTTTTCTATATTGAACTTCTAGATGAGTTCACCAACCAGATTATGCCCATCAGTGGACCCAAGAGAAAAATGATCACAACTGAATTCTCACGTAGCTTGTTATCTAAATAGGGAGTCCCCTTTTGCATAAACAAGGGAAGTGCTGGGTATCAAAAATGTAACAAGCAAATATGCTGCCACCAGGTCAAATAGAGAATTGATGTAGCCAAAACCCAAAACGCATGTGTCTATGAGGCTAGACAGATCAGGTGCACATCATGAGTCTATCACTCGATGACAGTGACCTCAGGTAAATCAAGCACTCTGTCTGTGCTCCAGTCTTTTCCATTGCAAGTGAGGGTGGTATGAGTATCAGTGGGGGTTGGCTATGAACACTGAATAATATTTATGAGGCAATTAAAATGGTGCCTAGGCCATAGTAAGTTCTCTGATACATAATACATATATCAATATATCATGACATTAAGTGCTGTTTGTGTAGCCCAGAGATTGGTGTTAGGTGTCTTCCTCTGTTGCTCTCCTATGGGGACCAGATGAAGTGAATGTTTGTTGACTTGGGCATGGCCATGTCAAAGACCCCAGTGCCTCAGACCCATGGGACTTGGCAAAGGCTCCTCTGGTCTGTGTGTGGATGTTGACAGTGTATGCAGGGAAAATGTGCATCCTTTGCAGCCTCCTCCTCCCTGATGACTGCAGTCTGAGACTTCTCCCCTACAGAGACCTTCCACCAGGACTAGCTAACCTTTCTTTAGGTGCCCTCCTTTAGAGTGAGCACAAGCCACACAGATCCCAGCTTTTCTGTCCTTTCTTCAGTGACTGCCATTTCTCCATTCTCCTCTTGTTTCAGTCAAGTTTCCAGGAGCAAGCTGTGCTGGACCTGGTGCTCTGCACCTTATTTTTGAGACAGGCTCTCTCACTGAACCTGAGCTCGTTGTTCTGACTAGACTGGCTAACCAGTGAGCTACAGGGATCTTCCTGTCTCTGCCTCCCTAGTGCCAGGATCACAGATGGGTGCCACCAGGCCTGGCTTCTCACATGGGTACTGCAGATCCGAACTCAGTTCTTCATGCTTGTGCGGTGAGCACTTTATGGAACTACCTCCCCAACCCTTTATCCCAGAAATTTACCCTCATCCCTGTTCGTTAACAGGACAGCTGCAAAAAAGGGGTCCTTACCATTCTTACGCTGTGGTAGGGCCTGCTGAGCTGCAGAAACCTCTTAGAATTACCACGGAGGGAGACCAGTTTACATATTTATACCTTATACTTATATACACCTGTAATGCCAGCACTCCAGGAAGCTGAGGTAGGAGAGTTGTGAGTTCAAAGCTAGCCTGGGCCTCATAGTGAGGCTCTGTTTCTAAATAAACCCAAACCAACACCAAACGAAAGAACAAAAAATGAGTTATGGTTTCTCATTAGGCAGATTCTGTAAGCATTCCCACTCAGAAGTATTACTCTCTGCATGACAGTATGGTGACCTGAGCCCAAACCAGTCCCTGCTCAGGAATGCTGTTTATAGTCTACAGTGAGTTGGATGCTGCCTGCCAGGAGTTAAGCATGTCTGCAGATCCAGGATGATTCCTTGTTTTATAGACCTTTCTCTCTGAAAGCAAAGCCTGTTCCCTGACTACCAGGAAAGGGCCCTCTGCCATACCCAGCAGGGAATGAGAGGCATCTCTGTCCTTAGCTCCCATTCTTAGGTCCTTTGTGAATCCAGGCCTGAAGTGTGCTTGGCAATGACGAAGTTTATTGAACAGAAGATCCGTGGCTGGAGATAAAACACATCCCTCTCCTCTTCCCATCAAGCAGAGACTTCTCTTTCTCTCTGATTGTGCAGACATGTTGTTTTTTCAGACTGTGGTCATTAAAGCCAGATGTGAGCCTCTTCAGACTCAAACCTGGCAGGGCTGTGAGTGCTCTTGGCATTTACAAGAGTGGGCTTTTCCAGCGAAGACAAAAGTATTTGAGCTGGCACAGTTGGATTTTTATGCTGTGTTTGCACGTGTCTTAATTGGAATTCCTAAGTATTTTTTTTTCTTTTTTCTTTTTCCTTTGAGATAGAGTTTCAGTGTGTAGACCAGCTTGATTAGAACTCTCTGTGTAGATCAGGCTGGTCTCAAAACTCACAGAGCTTTGCCTGCCTCTGCCTCCTGAGTGCTGGGATAAAGACATATGTACTCCCTTGCCCTGCTTCTGAGGTATATTTTCAAGTTAAAGGTCCAGGCTGTAGAATAGGGTCATGGGCCATTACACTATGTATCCAGAACCCTTTATAATAGATTTTTTTTTTTTTGCTATTGCTTGCTAATCTCATTTCCAGATCTTCCTAACCACAATCCACTCAAACTTCATAGTCGGTTTAGTTTTCCTAAGCATAGCTCTGGTCAGATTTCTCTCTTTTTTTTTTTTTTTCTGCAAAACTCTAACGACTCCCTATTGTAGTAACAAGTGTACCCTGCCCTCAGTGTCCTCCAGAACATGGTGCAATTTCTCCCACTGTCATCTAGGCTTGGTCAAATAACATATGTTTCTATATTCCAACCAATGAGCCTTATTTATTGAAAATCTGGTGTTTTGTTTTGTTTTTGAGACAGGGTCTCCTTATGTAATCTTGTCTGGCCTGGAACTTGCTATGTAGAGCAGGTTGGCCTCTACCTGACATTTCTGCTAAGATTACAAGCTTGTAAAACCTGGATATAAATTAGGTTTTTATTGTGGAATAACTTATAGTTTCTTAGTGGAGTTAGTCATTAGAGCAAGAGATGGAGACAAAGCGTGCTCTCTCATAGAGGAAGGATTCTGTACTGTCTACTGTAGAGTAAACCTCATGGTGAACAAAAGCCCAGGCACCGTTGGTCATAAGCATCCCTTCTCCTGATTGTCCCATTCTTCCTCTGCCTCACTGATTGTCATCCCCACCCGAGACTCCGCCGTCCTGCCTCCCTCACACACTTCCTCTGTTGTCCTTTCTTCCCAGGGCAGGCTCCCACTGCGGCTCTGGACTCTTGTTCTCTTCTGAGTAATCTTTCCATCTCAAACAGTGGCTGGAAGGATCCTCCTCCAACTCAGCTTGGGTCTTGTAATGGCCAGGGGACCGTGAAGCCGTTGTCATGAGACTGGTCTAACTAGGACAGTGTGCTGCTCCTGTGTCAGGCCCGTCGCCACCACAGCCTGCTCTGATTTTGGTGCCCTGTGTTCCTCCACCCTGGATAGTAGCAGTGTCTCGACTTGGCCTGCTGGGGTCTACCCAGCCCAAGGAGCCATACTGACATCTCCTCTCATCCTCTGCATCAGTGGTCATGCAAGCCCAGTAGGCCACGCAAGGGACCGGAGAAGGTGGAGGTTTCTCTGGAATCCTGCTGCCCTCAGCTCAGGAAACACAAAGGAAGTCAGCTCCAGGGCTGACTCTGGATTTTTGTGCTTGGCTTTCCTGGTTCATTTCTGGGGTCTATTTTTTTTTTTTTTCAGTTTGGGACCCTCTCTTTGTCACTTGGCCCAGCTTCTTATCTACCTTGTTTAAACTTGACAGTGGAGCACTGGACGTGCCCTTACAGCTGTCTGCAGATGTTTCACCAGAAATTGCCCATGAAGCATAATTTGAATACGGTTCCTTCTCCATAAAATCCACAAGGCATTAGAAAGTAGCACGAGAAACCTCATCCAACTACTGAGGGATCTGGATGCAGAGATCCATGACTAGGCCCCAGGTGGATCTCTGGGAGTCCAATTAGCGAGAATGAGGAGGGTTTATATGAGAGAGAATTGTTGAGACCAAGGTCGGATAAAGCACAGAGACAAATAGCCAAACAAACGGAAACACATGAAATATGAACCAATGGCTGAGGGGTCACCAACTGGATCAGGCCCTCTGAGTGGGTGAGACAGTTGATTGGCCTGATCTGTTTGGGAGGCATCCAAGCAGTGGGACCGGGTCCTGTGCTCATTGCATGAGTCGGCTGTTTGAAACCTGGGGCTTATGCAGGGTCCCTTGGCTCGGCCTGGGAGGAGGGGACTGGACCTACTTGGACTGAGTCCACCAGGTTGATCTCAGTCTGTGGGGAAGGCTTTGCCCTGGAGGAGATTGGAATGGGGGGCGGGCTAGGGGGAAGGTGAGGGGGGCGGGAGGGGGGAGAACAAGGGAATCTGTGGCTGATATGTAGAACTTAATTGTATTGCAAAATAAAAATTAAAAAAAAAAAAAAAGAAAGTAGCACGAGGCAGGAACTTCTGGAGCCAATTGCTCTACACATGCAACGAACAGTTTAATGGACTGCCTTGGCTGTGCGCACCTCGGTTCCCTGGATGCACGACTGTCTCCCGCTGTGCATGCCCCATGCCTCCTCCCAACCCTGCAGCAAGTGAGCCATCACCAGATGTGGTCCTTAACCTTGGACCAGCCACTGCCAAAGTTCACCTCTCTCCTTTGTAACTTACCCAGCCTGTGCTACCATGTCATCAGCAACAGAAACCAGACTAAGGCAGAGAGGAGGAGTCGGTGTGAACCAGTAACCTCTTGCCACATGCCAAAGGCCTTAGACTTTGTCCCTCAGCTATGGGTATTGGGGTGGAAGGGCCCGGCCTTTCAGTGGGGGATATAATGAAATTAGGTTTGTCAGGAGCTGTGGATGTGAGAACTGAGGTGAGGGAGGACAATCAGAACTTAGTCCTTGGCCTTGATGTCACAGGTGGATGGATAAGAGATGTAAGAATATCGGGTTCTGGGACTGCACAACCAGAGCTCACAGACACTATGGAACTGTGGACCAGGGCATCTCAGACCCGGCTATCCACAAATCCCCAGCAGTGGCCTCATGCAAATAGGTGTCCTCCTCCCGTTCTCATCCTGAGGTGTCCATGGAGAGAGGACTGTTTTATGCCTCCTTAAGCCTGGCATTTTCATAAGCCTGGCCGGGCATGTAAAATAAAGGCCAGAGGGCATGCTTGTTCCTGAAAAAGGTCTCCATTTATCTGCAGAAGGAGGCATCGTCGGATGATGTGCGGCTGGGGAGGCTGGCATCTCACCACGCTGCATCCTGAGGCTGGTACAGCCCAGCACACGGGGAGATGCCGCCTCAGCTTTGCTCGGGCTGGAGACTGTCTGTCTCTGAGCTGAGTTCTCAGCTCAGCCTGTAGCTCTGCTGGTGTGAGGTCAGACCAGCCACCTTCTTTGCGGATCCGTAAAGCGCTCTGCCATCTTTTAGGAGGTGACAGGAGGTGCAATTAATTCCTGATCGTCAGGCGCTCGGAAGTCCTCAGACAAAAGCCACTCTAAGTTAAGGGTTGCTCTTTCCGAGTGAGGCCTGGACTAGCAAAGTTCTGTGACGGCTGAGTGGGTGTGCTCACACGAAGATACTCGTCTTCTCCCAGTTTCTTCTCTGGAAATATCATTTAGGAAAAATTTAAAATATAGAGCTGTACAGAGAGTAAAATAATGAACAGTCATGTGACCCTTTAACCCAAAATGAACAAATATCAACACTTTCACAAGTAACATTTGACTAGAATTTTAGAGAAAGAGAGAAGTGGGGGGGGCGGTTGTGGGAAGAGTGAATGAGTGAGCTGTGGATTAAACCCAGGGCCATGTGACTGTTGGGCAGAAGCTCTACCCCTGGCTCTTAAAACATGTTTTCCAACAAGATCCACCAATGTATTTGGACTTAAAAACTATCTTTTTTTTAAAAAAAAGATTTATTTATTTTATGTGTATGAGTTCTCTATCTGCATGGATGCCTTTATGCCAGAAGAGGGCATCAGATCCCACTACAGATGGTTGTGAGCCACTGTGTGGGTGCTAGGAATTGAACTCAGGACCTCTGAGAGAGCAGCCAGTGCTCTTAACTGTTGAGCTATCTCTCCAGTACCCTAAAAACTAATTATTTTTATGATTAAATTTCAATTGTGTGTGTGTATGTCTATGTGTGTATGTATGTGTGTGTGTGTGTGTTGGTACCTGCAGAGGCTAAAAGAGAGTGTGGGATTCCCTGGAGCTGGAGGCTGTGAACCGACCAGTGTGGCAGAAGCCAACTCTGACTTTCTGAAAGAACAGCAAACACTCTTAATGGCTGAGCCATGTCTTCAGCCCTGACCCTTGTTTGTTTTTATTTTTTTTAAATTTTCTTATTTTTTTTGGTTTTTCGAGACAGGGTTTCTCTGTGTAGCTTTGTGCCTTTCCTGGATCTCGCTCTGTAGACCAGGCTGGCCTCGAACTCACAAAGATCCGCCTGGCTCTGCCTCCCAAGTGCTGGGATTAAAGGCGTGCGCCACCACCGCCTGGCCTTGTTTGTTTTTAAAAGAGATAAAACGTTTGCACATTCCATCCTACTCCATCCTGCTACCCATCTGGTCCACCCACCAGCCTCTCACCCTCAGGGTGACCACTGTCATAGGCATGTGTCCTCTATGTCCACCTTCATGTATATAATAGGACAATGTGAGTGGACAGTATGGGGCTGGAGTCAGTTAGCCAGGGCTGGAGACTGGGGGCTTCTGCTTTTAACTGTGTTCTCTGGTCTCTGTGAACTTATAGCAACCCCGTTCCTCTTGGAGATAGTGGTAAATTACTGGGCTCAACAAATGGAAGCATTTCCTTTCTCTCTCTCTTTCTATATGGAAAGTTCCTGGAGAACAGGGATCCAGTCTGTAGCCTGTATCCCTTCATAACATTCCCGGGGTCCCCAGGTCTCTGCAAGGCTGAGTGGCTGTTCTTTAAGGAATGTCGGGAGGCCTCCGCGCTTCAGTTCAGGCTCACCTAGGTTTGGCACAGAAGCTAATTCTGTTCTGGGGCCCCTCCAGAACACTGGGATGTCCAGAGAGGAGGGGCGGGCATGAGACGAGGTTTGGAGTCTTCTTCCCAGGTCCGGCTCCTTTTCAAGCTTCAGGTGAATTGTGTGGTGGCATGGGACGCAGAGACTTAGAGCCATGCCGTTCACTTTACATTCCTGGATTCTACCGTTGAGGGTTCAGGTGCTTTTCTGGATCCTATTCTAAACTAGCAGCCTCCAGCACTGAACCTCCAGGGAGCAGCTGTCTATCTCTGACAAGGGACAGTAGGGGGCGCCAAACCCGCACAGTTTGGCCCGCGGACCCTGCCTGGTAGTGCCTGGGCCCCAGGCATACCCCTTCTTTCCCATATCTAGATCTAGACACGTCTGGTAGATTCCCACAGCGGCGCGGCAGAGACAAACAGCCCTCTTGCCCTTGCCTCCGCAGAGTAGCAGAGGCCTTCATCCCACAGACAGACGGGCCGGTCATCTTAGATCTTAGTTCTTAAGACAGGGCCAGAGCCCAGGAATGATGCTCAGGAACCGAGCTGTGCTTGTCCAAGCCCTGCAGTTGTTTCAAAGGCTTTGCAATGTTTTCATTTGTACACAAGCTGGGAATAGCTGCAGCGTTTTGACCCCGAGCATTCAGGGCCATCTAGTCCAGGCTGTCCTTAGCCAAACACATTTCCATTCCATCTGCCCAGGAGTTGACACACCAATCTACTCGCCAACCATATTACATTTGCTTAGTATTTTAACACGCAGGCTTGCAAACATTGCGTAAAGAAGCCAACTACCCCGAATGAGACATTAATATTTTTGAAAAATATGTATTAAGATAAAGAATTAGAGCCGGGCGGTGGTGGTGCACGCCTTTAATCCCAGCACTCGGGAGGCAGAGCCAGGCAGATCTCTGTGAGTTTGAGGCCAGCCTGGTCTACAGAGCAAGATCCAGGACAGGCACCAAAACTACACAAAGAAACCCTGTCTCGGAAGAAAAAAAGAGAGAGAGAGAGAGAGAGACTTAGCATTGGGGCTGAAGAGATGACTCAGTTTCAAGGGCGTGTGTTTAAGAGCTCTTGCACAGGACTCAGTACCCACAAGGGAGCTCACAGCTGCCTGTAACTCCACCTTCCGGGTTATCTGAATCCTTTGATCGTCATAGGCACCCGCACTCATGTGCACATGCCTACCCCTGTCTACACATAATTTAAGCAAACCTTTAAAAAAAGAATTTAACATCAACCCAGAAGGCCCTCCCCCTCCCCGCCCCGCCTTCTACAGTTCTACAGGGCTGATACATCTTTAGTTTCCCCACATTTCAGTGAGTCACAGAGCTGAGATTCGGCTGGGGTCCTTATGATTCCAGCAGGATCAAACTCCAGTTAAGCTAGCCGGTCTTTGACAAGAGTTCTGAAGTAGCCATTGCCCAGACTTTACCTCCTTTTGCAGTGTTGGCAATAACTGCTTGAACAGATAATAATTGTACCTCTTTATGGGGAGCATTTGATCTCTCAGGATATTTATGTTTCTTATGATCTCAATTTTGTTTTGTAATAAGAAACTCAAAATATCTTCTAGCTACTTTGAATTATACAATAGAATACTGCTGTAAATATTGTCCTGTGTAATTGGATACCAGAACCTTTTTCTCTTATGGGGCTGAGACTTTGTATCCACTAGCCAGGCTCTTTTTATCTCCCTGCAGTGCCTGGGTCCCTTCCCAGCCTCTGGACCACTATTCTATTTTCTACTTCTATAAGCTCAGCATTTTTAGAGGTGTGAAAAAATGCAGCATTTATCTTTTCGTACTTAGCTTAGTTCACTGCATATTATGCTTTCCAGGTCCATCTACGTTGCCCAGGTGATGGGAATTCATTCCTTTTTACAGCTGGATAGTTACCACTTCCTGTGTGTGTGAGCAAATGTGTGCATGTGTGCCATGCTGTTCGTTCATTTGTTATTAAACAATCCGGTTGATTCCATACCTTTGCTATTGTGAATAGAGTTACAGTAAACATGGTAATGCAGGTATTTCTTTATAGCAGTTCATATGCCGTGGCTATAAGTCCTATAGTGGTAATGCTGAACCATGTGGTTCTTCTATTCTTAATATTCTTTTGAGACAGGCTCTCACTGTGTAGCCATGGATGACTTGTAACTCCCTATGTAAACCAGGTTGGTCTCTGACTCACAGAGATATGCCTGCCTCTGCTTCCTAACTACTGGGATGCTTTTAATATTTTGAGCAACCTCCATGTCTTTATAGTGGTTGTACTGATTCATCTTTCTCCATGTTCTCACTAACATTTGTTGCTTGATTAGACCCATGCTAAGTGGGGGTAAAATGATATCTTGTTGTAGTTCCAATTTGTATTTCTGTGATGATTAATGATAAATATTTTTAAAATATCTTGGCCATTTGCATATTTTCTTTGAGAAATGTTCATTCAGATAATTATTTATTTATTTATTTATTTATTTATTTATTTATTTATTTATTTATTTATTTGGTGGTATTAGGAATTGAACCCAGGGTCTTGTGCTTGTTAGGCAAGCATTCTACCAAAGAGCTATATTCCCAGCTCTTGGGCCCACTTTTACTGATTGATCATTATTTATTACTGTTTTGGAATCTTTGCATGGTCGGGTGTTAACTCTTTGCTGGCTGGATAGTTTACAGAGCTCCGTTCCGTAAGTTGCCTCTTCACTCTGTCCATTGTCTCTTTGCTGTGCAGAAGCCTTCATTGTGATGATGTAATCCCATTCACTGTGGTGATGTCATCCCATTCACTGTGATGATGTAATCCCATTCACTGTGATGATGTCATCTCATTCACTGTGATGATGTAATCCAATTCACTGTGATGATGTCATCCCATTTGTCTATTTTGGTTTTGTTGCCTGTGCTTTTATTTTCCTGCTTAACAAAAATACTTCCCCAAACTACTGAAAGAGGGCATTTGCCCTATTCTTTTTTTAAATTTGTTTTATGATTTGGGAGTTTTTACATTTAAGCCTTGACATCGTTTTGAGTTCTTCTTTATTATGCTGGGGATTGAACCCAGGGCTTTGCACGTGTTAGGCAAACCCGTTACCACTGAGCTACACCTCAGCCTATTGGTTAGAGTTTTGTATCTTCATATCTTTGTAGGGCCTATCTCATCCTAGTGTCCTTTATGTAACTGTGTTGTTGCTAAGGGTGTGCTCTGGACACCTTTGTTAGACATCAGGTGGTTGTGTCTGCTTTTTCCTGGGTCCTCCTTACATTCCACTGGACACTGTATCTGTATGCTAGTATCAGGCTATTTAGATTACTGTAGCTTAGGAATACGTTTTAAATTTAGGTTATAAGATCCCTCTAGCTGTATTCTTTCTGCTTAAGGTTGCTTTGCAAACTCCTCTTTTAAATGATTTTCTTCCTGTTGCTGAAGATGCAAAAAGGTCCCTTGGCAGGAATGGGAGAGTTTGGATGAGGCTCATTGAGAGGCTTAGAAAAAATGGCTCCCAAGTCCCTTCTATCCCCCACTGTCAGCATTGAGTGTGACCTCCTGACAGGTGTGTGTGCACTTAAGGTAAGTTTGTGCCTTCATTATAGCACCAATATGTTATGCTCATCATAAAGCATGTGTAAGCATCAATTAAAAATGTGGTGAAGGTAATGTAAGTGGTACTTTATAATGTCTTGTGTCATGACTGTCATTATCTAGTATCTCAAGGACAATTTGTACTCAGGATTGCATTTCTCATTCCTGATATGCAAAGGTATATTTCAAGTGGCCTCGGTAATTAACACACTTTTTGGTTAACTCGTGAGACCCGAGGACTTGTCATTGTTGTCCTTTGTGATGTGGCTGATTAAAGACTCGTCAGCTCTCCCCTCCTGTCATTTGCCCTGTTCACATAATTATTACTTCAGCCAGGGTTTATTTTAAAGACAAAACCCCTTCTACTTCTTGCACATTTTGAGATGTTTAAGAACTAGATCTTGTGTAGATCCTCTTCACCGGGTTGTCCAGGAGGGTCGTTTCTCATTGGAGAGAAAAGCAGGAGGGGAGGCTGCTGCCATGTGGTGTGACACAGCTACTGTCCCCAGAGTCCCCCAAGAGCCTGATGATTATGAACGATGGCGCTGGGACCAAGTGTAGCCTTGAAGACCGCTGCTTATAGAGAATAGTTCTTGCTTTTGACTTAACATTTTTATTATTAGAATTTTTAGTTTGTTGGGCATAGTGACACTGCCTTTAATCCCAGCACTTGGGAGGCAGAGGCAGGTGGATCTCTGTGTGTTTGAGGTCAGCCTGGTCTACAGAGCAAGTTCTAGGCCAGCCAGTGGTACACAGTGGGATATGTTTCCGGAAATTTTTTTAGTTACTTTATAAAGCAATGGGTTTCATTATGACATTTTTATATGTGTATATCATTGTACCATGTTCATATTCACCCCACTACTCTCTTTTGGCAGGCTTCTCCTCTCACTGGTCTCATAAGCACCCCATAGTCTTTCTTCTGTTTTTATGTCGTGTGTGTGTGTGTGTGTGTGTGTGTGTGTGTGTGTATGTGCATGTGTATGTATAGGTGTGTATATATGTGTATGTATGTGCATGTGTGTGCATGTGTGTAGGTCAGAGGATTTTGTGGAGTTACTTTCTCCTTCTACATTTAAAAGGTTCTGGGGATTAAACTTAGTCAAGCACACATGGCAAACACTTTATGCACTGAGCCATCTTGCTGACCCTGATATGCATTTTCTTGATAGCTAAGGACACTGAATATTTTAAAATATATTTATTGTCCATTTGTTCTTATCCTTTGAGAATTGTCTTGTTTATTTCATTATTACATTTATTGTTTGGGTCAGTTTTTTGGTATTTAGTTTTTGAATTCTTTATACATTCTAGATATTAATTTTCTGTAAGATATTGTGTTGGCTAGTTTTTTGTCAACTTGGCACAATCTAGAGTTGTCTTAGAGGAAGGAGCCACAATTGAGACAACGCCTCCATGTGTGGTGGTATTGTGTTCCCCAAAATATTGTACCTTAATAAACTTATCTGGGGTCAGAGAACAGAAAAGCCACTAGATACTTAGGATAGGCAGTGGTAGCACACGCCTTTAATCCTAGCATTCCAGAGGCAGAAATCCATCTGTTCAAGGATACAGCCAAGCATGGTGACTCACGCCTTTAATCCCAGAAAGCCAGCCTTTAATCCCAGGGAGTGATGGTAGAGAGCAAAAAGGTATGTAAGGCGTGAGGACCAGAAACTAGAAGCTTTTAGCTGGTTAAGCTTCAGGCTTTCGAGCAGCAGTTCAGCTGAGAGGCATTGGGATGAGGACACAGAGGCTTCCAGTCTGAGGAAACAAGATCAGCTGAGAAGTCGGCCAGGTGAGGTTAGCTGTGGCTTGTTCTGTCTCTCTGATCTTCCAGTGTTCACCCCAATACCTGGCTCAGGTTTGATTTTATTAATAAGACTCTTTAAGATTCCTGCTACATCCATAAGACTGGCCAGTAGATGATTGATTGATGTGGGAGGGCCCGGCCCTCTATGGTAGTGCCATCCCTGGGCAGGTGGTCTTGGGTTGTGTAGTGCCATGGGGAGCAAGCCAATAAACAACGTTTCTCATGACACCTGCTTCAAGTCCTGCCTTTAGGTTCCTGTCTTGAGTTCCTGCCCTGATTTCCCTCAGGGATGTAGTGTGGCCTGAGAGCTGTAAGATGAAACAAATCCTTTCCTCTACAAGTTGCTTTTGGTTATGGTGTTTATCACAGCAATAGAAACCCTAACTAAGACAAATGTATAGCTACTAAGATTTTCTCCCATTCTGTAAGCTGTATTTTTACTTGAGTAACCGTTTCCTTTGCTACCAACTTTTTCTTAAATAAATTTATTTTATGTGTATATGTATGCCTGAGTATATGTCTGTACCCCATGTGCATTCAGGAGCCTGCAGAGGTCAGAGGAGGCATCAGGTCCCCTGGAACCGGAGATACAGATAGTTGTGAGCTGCCTGTGGGTGCTATGAATAAAAACCTAGGTCGTCTGCCAGAGCAGTAAGTGTTCTTTACCCCAGAGCCATCTCTCCAGCCCCTAAGGAAGCTTTTGGATTTCACAAAATCTCATTTGTCATCTCTTGTGCTATTGGGGCCTTTCTTAGGAAATGTATGCCTATGCCTACATCTTAAATATTTCCCTATTTTTCTGCAGCAGTTTCTCAGTATCAGTTCTTACATGAGGTTGTTTGATCCATTTTGAAGTGACTTTTTTTTTTATGGGGTGAGTGATAAGAATCTATTTTCATTTTTCTATGTGTAGATACCCAGTTTTTCACAGAGCAACTATTACAGAGGAGGCCTTTTTTCTTTTTCTTTGGGACCTTTATTGGAAGTAAGGTGGGTTTATTTCTGGGTCTGCTATTCTATTCCATCGGTCTACCTGTCTATTTTTGTACCAGTACCATGCTGGTTTTGATACTGTGCTCAGAGGTATAATTTGAAATCAGGTATTGTGATTTATGCTCTTTCTACGTTGTTCACTATACTCCTTCTCTTTGGAATTGCTTTGGCTCTTTGGGGTCTTCAGTAGTTCCATGTGGATTTCAAGATTGTTTTTGCCAGTTCTGTGAAGAATGTCATTAGAATTTTGATGGAGATTGCATTGAATCTGTAGGTTGCCTTTGATAATATAGCCATTTTCAAAATATTAACTTTGCCAATTTATAAGCATGGAAGGTCTTCCCATCGTCTGCTGCCTTTTTAATTTTTCCCTGGAGTTTTAAAGTTTTCATTGTAGGGTTCTTTAACCTCTTTGATCGGGTTTGTTCCTAGATTGTTTGTTTTAAAGGCATAGTGAATGTGATTTTTCCTGATTTCTTTCTTGGAAAGTTCGTTACTGGTGTTTAGAAAACCTATGGAATTTGGCATGTGGATTTTTTGTTGCCCTGGTACTTTTTTGAAAGCGTCTATCAGATCTACGAGTTTTCTGGTAGAATGTTTAGGGATTTTTAAGTATAGGAGCGTATCATTTGAAAATATGGATAATTTGACTTATTCTATTTGTATTCTTTTTATTTCTTTCTATTAATTTGCCGATATAGCTAAGACTTTAAGCAATATAAAAGTGGAGAGGGTGGACACATTGTCTCATTCCTGGTCTTAGAAGAAATAGTTTCATTTCTTTAATAATTTAAAAGTTGTAACTAAAATAGAATTGCATCATTATCTCTTCCCTCCCGCCAACTACTTTCATGTCCTCTCTTTCCAGTTTCTCCCATGTTGCCTCTAACCTCCTTTCAAGTTTGTGTCCTCTTTTTATTAATTATTGTTATACATTATGGACTTGTCTCCAGGAAAGACTAATTCTCCTTCTCTCAATAGTCATTAATTGCCTGTAGTTTTTTGTTTAGGGGTGGTCCCTTGCGATTTCCGCCTCCCACATTAACACGTCTGTTAGTGTTGTTGTCGTTGTTTGAATCCTGTCCAGGTGGCCATATTGTTATGGTGTCACGAGCATAGCTTCCCTGTCGTTTCTAGGAGGCACCATCGTACAGCAGACTCCTCAGTCCTCTGGGTCTTACAGTCTTTCCCTGAGCCTTAGGTGCAGGAGTTAGTTGTTTTATAGGTGTGTCTACCTGTTGGGGCTGGACACCCCATGATTAGTTTTTCTCTGTGTTTGACCAGTTGTGGCTTTCTGAGATGGTGTCTCTCTGCTGCAAAGAGAAGCTTTTTTTTTTTTTTTTTTTTTTGATGAGCAGTGAGACCTACATTTATCAAGAAAAGGAAGCTTATAAACAGAAAGAAATGTTTTCGAATTTCCCCCAGCTAGTATAATTTGGCTGCAGTTTTCTGGCATATAGCCTTACTGTGTTGAGAAATGTTCTTTGTGTCCCTGGTTTCTACCGTGAAGAGATAATGAACTTTGTTAAGATCTTTTTCTGTGTTTACTGAGATTTTGTGATTTCTGCTCTTGAGTCTATTTATGTGCTAGATAATATTTATTGATTGCGTAGGAACTGAAATGGATTCCTAAAATGAAACCAACTTGACCATGGTGTATGACCTTTTTTTTTAAAGATTTATTTATTTATTTATTTATTTATTTATTATGTATACAGTATTCTATTTGTGTGTATGCCTGCAGACCAGAAGAGGGAGCCAGATCTCATTACAGATGGTTGTGAGCCACCTTGTGGTTGCTGGGAATTGAACTCAGGACCTCTGGAAGAACAGCCAGTGCTCTTAACCTCTGAGCCATCTCTCCAGCCCTGTATGACCTTTTAAATATGTAACTGAATTCATTTTGCCAGGATTTTATCAATTATTTTCTTTTATTTATTTATATCTGTGCTCATCAGGGGAATTAGTTTATAGTTTTCTATTTTTTGTTGTTGTTGTTGTGTGTGTGATATATCTTTTCCCAGTTTTGGTATCAGGGTAATACTGACTTCATGAGATGGGTTTAGTGGTGTTTTCACCCTTCCTATCTGATTGGCAGCAAGTCCATGTGATCTGGGCTTTTCTTTGCTAGGAGACTGTTTATTACAGATTCAGTCTTGTTGCTTACTGTGGGTCTTAGGTTGTTAATGTCCTCTTGATTTACTTTTGGGAGGTCATGTGTAGAGGAGCTTACTTGTTTCTTCTGGACCTTCAGCTTTTTAGAACACATGGTTTAAAAAATACTCTCCAGTGATCCTCTGGATTCCAATGGTATTTGTTGTAATACAATCCCTAATTTATTAAATTGGGTTTTCTCTCTTTTATTTGGTTAGTATGGCTAAGACTTTGTTAATCTGTGTATCTTCACAAAGAATTACCTATTTTGCTTTATTTTGCTTCTTTGTATTATTATTTTAGTTTCCACTTAACTAATTTTTGATCTTTATTATTTCTTTACATCCACTGAGTTAGACATCACTGATTCTTTTCTAGTACTTATTTATCCACATATTCCTTTCATGACATTTACCCTTTCCTGTGCTCTCATAATCAAGACTATTTTTTCCCTCCTCTGTGTGTAGGATTCCTCTAAGCATCTTCTGTAATGCTGGCTTGGTGGTCATGAATTCCTTCAGTTTGTCCTGTCTTGAAATGTCTTTGTTTTCCTAATAATTTCTTTTATACCTAATCTTTCTGTGGATCCCTGAATGGCTTGGAACTCAACATGATGCCCAACAGGAAGTGCTCTTAACCACTGAGCCATCTTTCCAACCCTAAAGTTATTGATGGTTTTTAAAGCAGTCTTTTGGAGTCTTGGTTCAGCACGTCATCCACTCCAGTGTGTCTGTAGTCAGTGTTTGGGGATCTGAGCTTTGGAAGGTCTAGTGCTGCCTTGCTCTTTCATGTTTTCTTCAGTTTCTATTTTGTGATTTGTGTATATGTTGGTATAGCCAGTTTTTTTTTCTAATTTGAAGATATTTTCAATGGGCAGGTTTTTCTTTTTTGTTCAGAATTAAGTTAAATTTTTTTTAATTAAAATTTTTTTATTCTTCTCTCATACATTACACCCCATCACTGTTTCCCCTCCCTCCACACTTCTCAGTCCCTCCCCCACCTTCCTTCTCCCCCAGATCTACTCTTTCTCTGTTTCCCTTAAAAACAAAACAAAACAAAACAAAACAAAACAAAACAACAACAACAAAAACAGGCCTTCCAGGGATAGCCACCAAGTGTGGCATAACAAGTTACAACAAGACTAGGCACAAATTCTCATACCCAGGCTGGATGAAGCAACCTAGTAGGACGAAAACTGTCCCAAGAGTAGGTAAAAGAGTCAGAGACGCCCCTCTCCCACTGTTAGCAGTCCCACAAGAACACCAAGCTACACAACTCTAATGCATATGCAGAGGAAGAGCAGGCTTTTCTTGGGGGTGGTTCATAATACCAGTTAGAAAGAAGAAAATAACCAGTGGTTATAACACCACCACCAAACAGATAAAAAGTTCTGATGGTGCGATAAAGAAAAAAATGCACAAACATTAGGTAAAATTTAAGACGACCAAAAGCAAAATCTTTTTAAAAAGCAAATAAAACTAATAATAAATGTATACTAAAGGGGGAAGGGAAAACACAAAAGGCCAAAAAAAAAAAAAAAAAAGAAAAAGAAAAAGAAAAAAAAAAGAAAATAAAAATAAGACAGTACTTTCTTGGGTCTTCTAATATCTGCCAGGTGGAGATGGGAAGTGGGGTTCAGTTGAAGTTGAGGTCTCTTGTCTTTCCTACCATTCAGGTTGGTGCTCAGCCAAGCGTGGTGAAGTCTCAGATGTCCCCAGGGGCTGGCTGTCTTCCCTCCAGGCTCTTCCATTCTTTTTGAGCCAGGAGCCTCTGCTGGCCATTCTTAGCTTTGCAGCCTATGGGCGAGGTAGTTCTCCCCCACTGCAGAGTCATGCACCCACCCCCAGTTCATAATCCCCAGGGTGGCTAATGGCCCTAGCCAAGGGGCCATTAGCCCCTTCAAGGGGACTGGGGAAATGAAATACAGTACTGAGGTCTCTACAGAAGGACCATGTTTCCCAGTCCTAGGCATCACTAGGCATCCGTGGGAGGAAGGAGGCTGCCGAAGTCAAGCACTCTGTGGGAGTTTCATAGTTCTCAGTCTAGCTGGAAGTGAGCCCCACAGTAGATGGTGTCTCTGAGTTTGGACCGCCTGCTAAGCTCGTGCTTGGGTTTATCAGACTCCACAGTCACCCGACTATAAAGGACGAGGTTTCTGGCCACCATACTTCTGTCTATGTGTCACCTACTACATGAACTTCTTGGCATGTTTGCATCCAGCCTACCTCTCCACAACTGCCCACGCAGCTCTCTCCCACCCAGGGGCTATGTCAGTTTGTTCCTAGGCCCCTGGCTTGTGATTGATTAGATCTTGTGATCAGGTCCTCAGAGAAACTCAGTGTTAAACAGGCCTCTGAGACACCAGGAGTGGAGCGTTGACCAGTCGCACACAGGAGGTGTCGCCGTCTCCCTAGATCCCACCGTGGGATTAGAGGCTTGTGAAAACCATGGTTTTGTCCTGTGGGTAGGACTGCCAGTTTCTGTTCACTAGCGGCTCGTGGCTTACTTTTTCCCTGCTGGGAAGCCATGGCGTGGGCGGACGCTGTCCACTCCTGCTGCTGCACTGCCCTTCCCTCCCTCTACCCTTCCCAGCTGTCTTACCAGATCCTCTGTGATCTCTGATGCTCTTCCAGTCTTACATAGGAAAAATCTATGTTCACTGCAACACATGGAAGCAACTTCTAATCTGCATTTCAGTCTGGAAGTTCCTAGACTGAACTGTCTAATTTGTTATGCATTTAGTTGCACAGAAATACAGAAATTTTAATGCTTTCTTCCTATGCTTCTGGATCAACCATAAAAACAGAGGCCACAGATGGAGAGCTATGCCCTAAGCACTTTGGCTTCATATACAAGGCCCTTCGCAGTCTAGCCTCAGTTTACTTTTCCAGCTTCATATTCAACTACATCTGGTCACATATGTGGACTTAACCATGAGACGATGGACTTGGAGAGCACAGTACTGGAGACTGGAATCCCGAGATCTCAGCGTAAAAGTGCCAGCATGCCGGGCAATGGGCATTCTGCCTTTGGGTTGGACTGTGCCAGCTCTGTGAGACCCTAGACAGTGAGAGCTGCCTCTCCTTCTATCTATAGACTTGTCCAGACAGCCTGGTCTCCACATGGGTCTGTTTGGCAAGAGCAGATGAGCCGTTCAGTGCCTGCCGCGGATGGAACAGCGCAGAGCAGATGGGGGCAGATTGCAAACTTCGCAGTACGTTTTCCTACCCTCTGCCACCGCAGCATCCCGGCCAGACACTCTATCTCCAGGCTCTGCCATCACGAGGCCTCCTTGGGCCTTGTCTCATTTTTTCAGGAGTCATTAGTACAAAGCAGAATGGGGCTCTCCCTGCTCCCCAGCACGCTTCTTCCACAGTGTTAAGGGAGTGAAGAAGGGGATGTTTCAGAGGTCCTGGAGACGAGGACCCGCATGTAGTGATAGCCAGGCTGTTCTGGCTGCAGGGTGTTTGGTTTCTCTGTTTCATAGTCTCTTATGCTGCTCTCCTGACCCAAGGGAGGTTGGTATGTTGGTGGAACCTCCACGGCCCTTGCAAACACGAGCTGCTATGGAGAGGTGTGTACTATAGAGAGGGGCTTCAGATTGGGAGGGACCCACACCACCAGCTTCTCCAGTTACCCAACTGTAGGCAGCAGCTGGTGGGGATTCTCAGCCTCTATAATTATAAGGCCAACCCAATCCAATGGTAAGGGACAAAGGAGACAGGTCTGGGACAGGAAGTACATCCAGGCTTGTACCCTCCCTTAGTCTTGTGGGATAGTGAAGGATGGGATATTTTTGCCTTAGCAAAGGGTGATGGATAGAGTGCTGACTGTATCTTGCTTGCTGCTCTGCACGAAGAGAAATGTGTTGTGGAGAATGGTTGTAGGAGAGGTAGGGTCTGTCCAGATAGATGGAAGAGACAGAAATCCAGCAGACATGTCTATAGTGTTATGCAAACAAGCCAGGGTAGTAGTTGTAGAGAGCTACTTTGGTTCTTTCATTTTGTCAGAATTCTAAGCTAACGTTTTTGTAGTTATCTTGGCTTTCTTCACACTGTTCATAAAATGGCTGCAGCAGCTCCAGCCTTATCCTCATACATCTAAGCAAGAACTGGGAGTGAGTTCAGAGGTGTCTAGGAGAGCAGACAGGCTTTGTACACATTTCTTTCTTTCAGTAAAGAAAATCACCTCCCCAGATTTCTCCTTCATCTAATTGACTGGAGCCTGTTATGAATCTACCAATTAAATAATCTGGAGAATGGGAAGGCATGTATGATAACTGGTTGAGAGAAGTAAGGACTCATAATGAGACCAGGTAAACAGCTAAGCACGCAAAAGTGAGATTCTATCAGGAAGCCTGGGGAGAAGAAGGGGATGGGCAGAAAGAGTGGTGTGCAAAGTTTCAAGATGCTTCTAAGCCATCAGTGACTGTTCTACCTGCCCACCTGTCATGCCTTCTTTGGAAGTAGACTCTGATGTTCCTTTGGGCATGGAGGGAACTCTGTCTCTATCGTTCCAAGGTGGGCAAATGACCGGAGTCTGACCCATGGGATCAGTTTCAGGGCTCCTGTCTGGATACTGGGAATCAGTTCTCCTTACCCCATGGTGTCTGAGGAGGTGACATGCCAGCCTGGAACTCTGGTGCACTGGTTGGCCTGCCTGTGTGAATAAACGATCAAATGATACCAACAAAAAGGAAGGACCCGAGAGTGAATGAGGAACGTGGGTCCAGATGAACTAGCTTCCTGGAGCTCTGAAGGCAGTGGTGACAGGCAGTGGTGACAGACTTACCAGGTGGTTCAGTGGTCTGATGTGGCACAGCTGTGGCATCTCTACTTCCTGCTAGGAGCTGGAAACAAGTAGGGACGTGTTGTAAGTAACAGATTCTAAAATTGGAATTGGCTGACTCAAGGTTGGGTGGAAGGCAATGAGGAGTTCCATCCTGGGCTAAGACGATCACAGCCATGTTATGTTCTAATAAAGCAGCTAGTTAAGTCATTGCCTATCCCATCTTGGGCGCCACAGCCAGTGCCATCTAGGGTGGGATTGCTGAAGTGCCTGGTGGAACTTTCCAGACTGTGGAGTATGCAAGCTGCTTCCTGAAACTCAGGTTCTGTGAGCAAGAGTCTAGCTTCTGTCAAAACTGACCTACCTGAAAACATGTCTTGGTTTACATATAAGAGGCCCCCTTTGCCTTTGGATGCTGAAAGTCGGGTAATGTTGTGCCTTGCAGGGTTAGAACACTTGAGTTCCTTGTCATGTGATGTGACTGGAAAGAAAGATAAGAGTGAAATTAGAGAGGACTGGGAATTGGACTTGCATTCCTGCAGGATGGGAGGCAGTGAGCATCCTTCTGGGCATGGAAGGTATTCCCCCAGAGCAAGATCACCAGCCACAAATGGAGACACACAGCACCTATGTGCAATGACTGGGTTGGAGCCAGATTATGGAAAGCATTATAGGTAATAGTCATAATAAAAAGAGAGTGGATCTGGTTGAAAGCAGGCAGCACAATAATATTGCTCTGTCTTCTCCTCACTCTTGTGTGCCAGGTGTGTTGGGGACGCTCACACTCATCATTTAGTTTATAGGCTATCAAACCATGAAGTGCTATATTTAGAGCTCATTGAGAAGTCCCTCATCTTGGGACTGGGTGTAAAACAAGACATCATTCTGGGCTACCTATGACTGAAGAAGAAAGAAGACTCTGAGGTGTGTGTGTGTGTGTGTGTGTGTGTGTGTGTGTGTGTGTGTGTGTGTTGGTGTGTTATATGGTGTGGGAGGCCATTAAGATTGTGTGGATAGAAAGAAGGAGGTGTGCAGATGAGATGTTGAAGTGTGGACTGTGATTCACAATCGTTATTTCACCCACATCCAGTCAGCATCTTCCTCTTTGGAAACAGCACCCTCCTTGTCATTTGAGGAAACAGCTTCTCACTGACTAGCTCAGACTCTACCATGATGCCTTTCCTGCAGGCACAGGGGCCAGTTCACAGCAGGCAAACAGTGCAAGCCATAGATCTATGTAATGGGATTCAGTTCCTGAAGGACTGGAACCCTTTGGGAGAGAGAAGCTTTGTTCTCTATGACACTAATGTGGTGATACCTGAGGGTAGGATCACTGGAACTTCCTTCCTGGTGCAGGGGAAAAAGCCACAGGGGAAGCATTTGCCTACATTTAGCCAAGAGACGTGGAAATGGGGCAGGGGATGGAAGGAGGTGGAGCAGGGTACCTCATCCGAGCTAAGGAGACAATGACACTCCTGAAGTTGTTTGTTACATGAACCAAAAAATTTCATATTTTCTTTATGCACATCTGAGATTTGGAATTGAGGACCCTGTGGCCACAGTTATCTATAGGACATGTAAATATGGTTCCATGTGCTTTGAGTATGTTGGACACTCTGTGGTACTCCAACATACAACCAATTAAGGAAGGATGGATTCCTTGGAGTGTGAGGAGAAGAGCCAAAAGCTGAGAGGAGAGGTTTCAGAACATCAACAAGAAATTGTAAAATTAAGAGTCAGGAGATAGAAGCTTGCAGGAGGCCCTGGGCAGGCCTGCCGCATCCCATGGGAGGGGGTGTGTACTGTTCAAGGCTATTTTGAAGGGTTGTCCAAGCCACCTTCTGCCACTAATTCAGCACCCAGTGCCTGGGGAGTACTGTATTCTCCCTCTGTCTTCTGCTTCAGCTTGGCCTGGGTTTGACACCATGCAGTGTTGTGGGCCAGAGACCAAGGTGGGCACAGCAGATTTACATAACCATAGTTGTGTTTGTTGTTGTTGTTTTGTATGATGATTGTATGCTGTCTTAGTTAGGGTTTCTATTGCTGTGAAGAGACACCATGACCAAGGCAATTCTTTTAAAAGAAAACATTTAATTGAGGGCTTGATTACAGTTTCAGAGGTTAGTCCCTTGTCATCATGGCAGGGAACATGGCAGCAGGCAGGCATGGTGCTGGAGAGGTAGCTGAGAGCTACATCCTGATCCACAGGACCAGAGCGACTCTGGACTTGGCATGGGCTTTTGAAACCTTAGAGCCTACCTCTAGTGACCTACTTCCTCCGACAAGGCCACACTTTTCTGATCCTTTCAAATAGCATCACTCCCTGGTGACCAAGCATTTGAATGCATGAGCCTCTGGGGGCTGTTCTTATTCAAACCGACACAAATAGTTTTATCTTCCCATAAAATTTGGTATCAGAACTCCTAAGCGTGTGTCACAGCATAGACTCAAAGTAGGTGCTTATTATGGTTTTGATATTTGTGTCTTCAAAATTGTTAAGTTGAAACAATCCCCAGTGTGATGGCGTTACTAGCTTATGGTGGAGTCATTTCAGAAGATAGCTCTAGCCTCATGAATGGACTAATGTCCTAAAGAGATTGGAGGAAGTGTGCTCACTCTTCTGTCAAATGGGAGCTTCAAGAAGGCGCCATCTTTGAAGTGGATTGCCTCATGAGACACCATGTCTCCTCGCACCTTGGCATTGGCTTTCCCAGGCTCTAGGACCATGACTGATATATTTTTGGTGTTTGTAAGCTAGCTTTGGCTATAGTCTTTTGTTATAGCAGCACACATGGGCCAAGACAGTGTTAAAAGGCTCAGTGAACTTGGGAGCTCGCTGTAGGCACAGTCTTGTGGGGTTGGTACCTGATGGACAGAAAGATGAAATCTGCGCAGATCTCTCTGGAGGATGGTGCTGCTCAGGAGAGGATATCACTAGCCTGCTGTCATTCCTGTGTCTGGATGATGCTGTAAACAATCAAGTTTATTTATCAGCCATCTGCTCAAGGAGTTGCATGAAGCACCAAGATAAATTTTCACCTCAAAAGAGAGAGAAGATGCCTCTTGCCACGGGAGCACGTGACCGCCTGCATTTCACAGAAGCCCCAGTGAAGAAGCGGCTGTTGGATCAGTTGAGAACTTCGCTTGAGGGTTGTCACTGAGGCAGCAAACCCTGAAATGGGCTGGCACATGCTCATGCCAGGCTCTGTTTAATGAACACATTGTTACCAGTAGCTCCACTCTGTATTTATAGCACAGGATTTTGCTAAAAGCCTATGATGAAACATTATGCAGAATTTCATGCAAAATGTTTCTAAAAGGACTTATAGTTATGGAAGCTTGTCACTGATACAATGACAGGAAATAAAAACAGGACACACACATAGACATATTTTTACGCAAACACGTACATATGTCTGTGTCTGTATCTTTACACACAAGACTAAAAGTCTGGCTACCCTTGGATCACCGAGTTGTAGATGACTTGGGGTTTTTATTCATTGGTATTTCACATTTTGCTACCATGATTATATAGTGGTTTCTGTGTCATTGTATCTTATAATCAGAATATGAAGATGAAATCATCTTTAAAATGACTTCCTCCTGTTCCTGCCTTACCGTAGGATTATAGGAATGTGCCACTGTGCCTGCCTAATGCTGTATCTGATCATGTCACCTGTGGGGTGTGTCACAAAAACGGCTTTTGAAGGTCTCTGCCCTCTTCTAGAGAGAGAGCTGTGCGAATGTGTCTGTAGCAGGTGACTGCAGGTGTTGCCCATTGCTCGGCCTGCTCCCTGTGTTGGGGGAGGAGATAGGCCTGCAGGGAACATCTCCCGGCCCATGAGGAAGGGGGAGGCAGGTGAGTCTGGCAGTCAGACGGCCTCCTGGATTTGGGGGTGCCAGTGTGTTTTGGTTCCAATCAGTTCTACTTTGTTCTGGCTTCCTTTGTGTTACCCTGCAATTCTCCACACACCAACAGAGAAGCTCTCCTTTTGATGCAATTTGAATCAACCCACCAGCGTGCTTATTTACTGGGGTCTTGTCAAGAAAGGGTGGAAAGAGGGGTCACAGCAGCAGCATCCAGGAATGAGAAGTGGAGAGAAGCGTCATTATGTTGTTGTGCCATACTGGCTAGACTGGGGTCAAAGGGTAAATACCAGCAAGAAGCAAAGGTTGTCCAAGGGATGTGTCAGCCTGAAGGACATGAAAGACTGAGGTCCACTCATAGCCTCTAGTGAGGGTGCAGTTCCTGGGAGACGGTAGAGGACACTAGGGGACAGAGGTGGGAGGCAGGCAGAGAAGAGAGGTCACTTCTCAAGGGCCACATCAGTGGGACCACATGGGACTCCTTAGCAAAGGAAGGGAACACTTCGCATAGTTCTTTGAGCCCTGCAGTTAGGCCTCGCCTGCTGAAGGCGGAGTGTTCTTTCTGATGGTGGACTCTATCTTCATGGCAGAGGCATCAGGAGAGGTTAGAAGTTGCTATGGCAAATGTGAGGTGCCCCCCACAACCTCATGTGTTTGGTCACTTGGTCCCAGCTGGTGGTGCTGTTTGGGGAGGTTGTGGGGCCTCTAGGGTGGGAGGCATAGCTGGTGGAGGGAGGTCATGGGGGTGAGCCTTAGGGGGTGATAGCTTGGCCCGCTTCCTGACCAGGCTGTTTACTTCCTGATCAACGCCATATGAGAACCTGCTGCTGTGAGCTCCTGCTGCTGTAGACTCGGTGATCCCAGCCACCAGGCTTTCTACACCACATTGGGCCTTTCTACACCACATCTCAAGCCTGAGCCCAAACAAATGTCTCGTCCCTTAAGAAACAACAAGAAAAACTAACCCAGGCATGTCATCCTAAACCCCTAGATGATGATGTAGGTATGGCAACCAGGACCACTTCAGCCAAAGTGGACATCCACTGGCTTCATATTGTGCTATACAGGCGTGGAGAGCAGTCTGTCTTCTGGGGTGGGAAAGGGTTACACTTCGCTAAGGGTAAGTCGAGGCAGAGCCTCTCGAGAATGCAGCCTCCAAAGTTCTCCAGAGCCAAGAGTAAGGCTACTTGTAGGCCAAGGCCAGAGGGGGGCAGAGGATATGTTAGAAGGTCTTATTTGGGTGACTTAATTATGCAACAGTGTGTTTTGATTGTGATGCTTCTATGTAATTTTTGTTTCTCTGAAGTGATTATTCAATTACTTAGTTTTTGAGTAAACGAGGTTTCACAGGCCAAGTTTCAAATGTAGTTATTATAAATATTGTCATCAATATTAATTAGTATTCATATGTTACAGGCTTTCGTGCTCATGAAACACTTTCAATGTAAAATCACATTTACTATGATACAGCAATCTGTGAGATCAGGATTTATTTTCCCCACATGGACAGACGACAAGAATGAGGTGAGACATATCCAAAGCTACATAGACACCAAGATGCAGAACTGGGGTTTTATTCTATTTTAAAATTAATTTTCTTAGCATACTATAAAAAGACATTTCCTGTCCTGACCACCTGGTCCCCAATAATCACACAGAGGCTGAATATTACTTATAAATGATTGGCCCATAGTTCAGGCTTGTTACTAACTAGCTCTTACATTTTGTTAATCCATAGTTCTTATTTACACTCTGCCCATGGCGGTACCTGTATTAGTGTGGCATGTTCATCTCCTGCATCTGGCTGGGGACCCTCTGACTCTGCTCTTCTCCTTTCCATCATTCTTAGTTTGGTTGCCCCGCATATACTTCCTGCCTGGCTACTGCCTCTAGTGAGGGTGCCCAATCAGCATTTTATTAAACCAATTTGAATGACAAATCTTTACAGTGTCTAAGAGGATTACTCCACAGCAGCATACAAAACAATGGGGTTCATGAGGGCACTTTTACACACATGCATCATGATAGCATGTCCTATTTACACCCCACTGTCCTCACCTGTACTTCTTTGCTCTGGGCTGGTGTCCCTCCCTTACTGCTTCCCCTACCCTTTATTTTCTCATCACATGTACATTCTAAATCTGGAGTCTGCCCATGGAAGAAGAAAAACAAGATATTTTGTTTCTTGTGGAATTAGACTTCTAAAAATGTTTATTTCATTAATAACAATTTATTTAATGTGTATGTTTGTGTGAGTCTATGTGCCCCATGTGCATGCAGGGGCCCTTGGAGGCTGGAAGAGGTTATCAGATCTCCTAGATGTTGTAGGGATGCCAAGAGCCAAACTCAGGTCCTCTGTAAGAGCAGTAAGTGTTCTTAACTCTGAACCATCTTTTTTCCCTGAGGTGGTTTGAATGAGAATGGTCCCTATAGGCTCCTATGTTTGCAGGCTTGGTCCCTAGTTAGTGGAACTGTTTGGGAAGGATTAGGAGGTACGGCCTTATTGAAGTAGGTGTGGCCTCGATGGAGGAGTTGTGTCATTGGAGGTGAGCTTTGAGGTTTCAAAAGCCCATACCAGGCCCAGTCTCTCTCTCTGCAACTTACAGATCAGATGTGAGCTCTCATCTACTTCTCTAGTACCATGCTTGCCTGTCGGCATATTTCCATGCTCCCTGCCATGATGTAACCCTCTGAAACTGTAAGCAAGCCCCCAATTAAGTGCTTTCTCTTATAAATTTCCTTGGACATGATATTTCCTCAGAGCAATAGAGTAGTAACTAACACACTGCTCTAGATCTGGAATTTTAACTCTACTTTGGAGCTAGAGTTTTCCTTCCTGGCCCATAGTCAGGACAAATCTCTCTCACCTGCCAGTCCCACAGGCGCTCAGATCCGATCAAGTAAACACAGAGACTTATATTGGTTACAAACTGTATGGCCATGGCAGGCTTCTTGCTAACTGTTCTTACAGCTTAAATTAATCCATTTCTATTAATCTATACCTTGCCACATGGCTCGTGGCTTACCGGCATCTTCATATGCTGTTTGTCACCTTGGCGGCTGGCAGTGTCTCTCTGACTCAGCCTTCCACTTCCCAGCTTTATTCTCCTCCTTGTCCCGCCTATACTTCCTGCTTGGCCACTGGCCAATCAGTGATTTATTTACCAACCAATCAGAGCAACACATTTGCCATACAGAACATCCCACAGCACTACTTTTTTTTTTTTTTTAATTCACTTCCTGGGGAGCCGGATAGGGCAGACTTTCTAGTGATGGAGTCAGCACAGAGTTTATAGTATCTCCGCAGATTCTACATCCTTCTTCTTATCGTTGTTTCTTATAGACACGAAGGGGCAAGATCCAGGATTGTGTGGATAGAGAAATGAGCACATGTTCCTTGTCTGTAGCCACACTGATCTCTTCACTCTTTTAATAGACGCTTACTAAATACCTGCTGTTAGTTTTTCGGCTGCGCTGTGTTCTTACCCTGCAAGGAAATGTCACGAAACACTACAGAATCCGCTAATAAGAGTTTTATTAAAGGTAAAGGGACAGAGAGTGAACAGGCCTGCGGGAAGCACATGTGTGGAGAAGAAGAAGGAACCGGGAACATGGCGCAGGATTTTAAAGGCTGGGCGTGGACAGATCAGCGTCACTACTACACACAAGCGCGTAGGTCACATGGCCACGTTGCACGCCTACATGGATCTTGGTCACGCGAGATGCCCTGACCCGGAAATGGCTATTCTGACCTGGACCTGGCTAGGCGAAAGTGTCCGCCAGGCATATGCGAACACACCTGACCGTGGGGGCGTGTTGTAAACCTTTCACCTGCTGCATGCCAAGTGTGGAGCCAGGCACTGGGGTCCAGTGGGCCGTGAGATAGAGTGGACCCTGCTGTCACACAGCCCAGAAGGGAGATAGGTAGGTGTTCAGTGAGACATGACTCACTCTACTGATGTCAGTGATGAGGTTTGGTGTGCACTTTTAGACAACATGAGCATCTAAAATAGAAAGATTCAACCTAGGGGACTCTGGAATTGTTTTCTGGAGAGAGCCATGTTAGGAGTGAGAGAATAAGCTGAGTGAACTTTAGGTCCCACGGAACATGTGCTTCTAAAGAGCTAAAAGGCCCGGATACCCAGCGTGAACGAAAGGAGAAGTCTGTGCTGATGAAGATGGTTGGGGCTAGGTGATTCAGGAAACATGAGGGTTTCTATCTTTATACTAAGAGTAAAAAAAAAAAAGTCAATTGAAAAGGGAGCTAAATGATGTCATTTATAGAATGAACATTCTAATAAATATATTGGTCTATTCAGGAGAGGTTTATGTGGGCTGGAATCATTCAGGGAATGTGAAGGAACAGAGAAGCCAGATTTAGCCCATTGGAAAGGGCTAGATTTGGCTGATTCATACAAATAGAAGGGACAGAGGAGAGCATTCCAAATAGGAGAATGTAGTGATCCAGACAGAACTTGGATACAGATGAAAGCAGTGTCTGTACATGCCTCTAGAATTTCTGTCTTATTAAAGTCCTATTGCCAGCCTGATATATTCAAGTGGCAAGGCTATGGTCTCAGAGCTGAGATAGTTGGTTTTTGTATTGAATATGAAAGTGGTGACCATGGGCTCAGGAGCATGGAGAAACCCTTGTTAGCACCAGCATGGATATCCTGTTATAACCATATCCTGTTACAGGCTAAGTTGTATCTCTCCAAAAGGTATTGCCTTCCTAACATACAGCAGGTCAGATTAGGGCCTTATGGCAAGTAGAGTTTTTGCAGATATAACCAAATTAAGATAAAGTCATTGGGTACCCCCTAATTCATAATAGGAGTGATATTCTCATTAGAGGCAGACTTGGGTATAGACTCAGAGGAGAGGGGACCATGTGATGCAGAAACATCCAGGAGAGTGCTGTGTGATCACAGAGGCTGAAAGTAAAATCTGGCCACAGTCAGGAGTGTTCAAGGTTACCAACAGACCTAGAAACAAAAGCGTATTCTTACAGGTTCTCGAGGGACATGGCTCTGCTGACACTTGGATTTCAGACTCTGGCCACCAGAATTGTGAGCCAATCAGTTTCTTCTGCTGGAAGCCATCTACTAGGTGGAACTTTGTTACTCTCGGAAACAATGACAGGGTCCCTTTCATGGATGCTTACTTGTCTTAAAGTTTCATTTTCTTGTATTAATGCACCCCACTGAGTGAACTTAGTGACCTGCTCTCCCCAATCTGTGATAGCTGATGATGGCGCAGTGAGACTGTTGGGAGCTCTATGGGCTGGGGAGGGACCAGAGGCCACTCAACAGTATCTGAGGAGAGTTTGATGAAGGAACACCACAAATTGTGTATGGTGATATTTTATTTGTGCTGAAATGTGATTTTATTTGTATTTTAATAAATAAAGTTGCCTGGGGATCAGAGTTAAAAGCAAGCCATTTAGCAGAAGTCCGTGATGGTGGCACACGCCCTTAATCCAATCACATGGCAGGCAGGGTCTCTGTGTGGTCAAGGACACAGCCAAGCGGTGACCCGAACCTTTAATCCCAGGACCAACCATAGAGACCTGGAGGTCTGTATAGACAGGCAGTGATGAAGAAGTCATGTGGTTGGGTTTAGAGCCAATGAGAAGGCAGAACAGAAAGGCAGTAAAAAGACAGTCTCACAGGAGGGCTCTCTCTCAGGGGAAGGATGGCAGCGACTGGTAAGCTAAAGGCTCTTTACTAGTGCTCTGAGCTCTTAGGCTTTTAACTCTGTATTTGGCTCTGTGTTTCTTATTTAATAAGACCGTTTAGAATTTCGTCTATAGTCGTGGACAAGGGCAGGAGAACCAGCAGGAATGGAGAGGGGTGGCTGCTGCCAACCAAGTCATTACTGCTCACTCGGGTGCCATTACCTTTCTAGGCCGAGCAGGTAGGTAGTGGTTCCCAGAGCTTGGAGAGCCTATGGTAGCTTCAGGAGGTGGCTGCTGTTGCTAGAATTCCTTCCCTGCAGATGTGTAAAAAAACATTTATTCTCCCCTCATAGGCCCCAATGGCAAACCAAGGTATGGTTCCACCAAAGCTTTATATAGTGAACCAGTGAGTTTGGTTGAGTGTGTGGGTGTGGTTGACTCTGTAAGTGTTGCAGCTCTGAGGGGAAAGGTATCCTGGCAGTTGGGAGCCAAGGAATACCACAAAGTCACACCATACAACAAACCTCACACGAGATTTGTTGGGAATGATGCAGAGGTGGCTGCCTCTGCTTGGGTGAGAAGCAGCAGAGAACTGAGTGGGAGACAGGCTTATATAGGGTTTTTTTGGGGGTGGTGGTCGCATTTTTCAGGGTGGGATTTCAAGTCCTGAGCTTGGGGTAAACTCAGGGATTGGTGGGATTTTGAGTTCAGGGATTGGTGGGTTTTCAAAACCTGGAAGTGAGCTCAGACTTTTTTTGCCCTACAGACCCCAAAGCAGCTGCACTAGGAAGTCTCACCCAGAATGGGATGATGGCTTCTCATAGTGCGTGGACGGAGGTATCTGTCTCCCAGTTCCCTCCAGTTATCTTCCCTAGCCTGTGTACTCTAGCACCTCCAGAGGCCAGTCACAATTAGGGCTGGGTTGCATACAAATGGTTGGGGGGCCACTGGAAAACTAGGCAAGGGTCCAGTGAAGCCCCGCACCCCTTTCTACTCTAGGGTGATAGCAACAATCCACAGGCCTGATAGTCTCTTGCAAGCAGGCACAGCTGACTTGCTGGAGACGGTGGCTGTTTTGTTCAGAGGACCTCATTCTACAGCATCTGCCTACCAGGACCTGTGCCTTCTGTGGGGGCAGGTGGCCCTTCACTTGCAGAGAGAGAGGGATGGAGCCCAGGGGCCACACAGCTGGCTTCCTTCCCCTGACTGTCCTCTCTTCCTTAGAGCTTTCTCACTCAGTGCTTTGATGCTGCTGCTCCTATTAGCTCTTCAGGATTATCTCAGCAACTTGGTGACATACCAGATTTCCAACTGTCTTTTCTTTGTCACATGACCTGTCTTCCCATCTGATATGGGCAAGATAGTTTTGCCTTCTCAAAAACCTGCCTCTGCCCATTGTATCTGGTTCACTTGCTTGTTATGATGTTAAGGCTCTCTAGGACTTAGCCCTGAGCACCTTTCACCTTTCTTATGCACACACACTTGCTGCATCCTCCCCTGACCATGCCATTTCTACTTCTGTGTTCTGCTGATGCCATCTGTGGAATATAATATAATTTCCGGACAGTTCAACCCACCTCCTCTTGCGGCTTCTTTGACCCATCCCCCACTTCGACCATGCTACTTACTTCTCTACTACAATGGTTCTCCCATCCTGCTCAGCACACCAGTCAATTGCCTTCCATACTGTCAGTTCCACAGGGGCAACTAGTGGCTTCTGCCCACTCCCATGTCCCTGCCTTGCAGTCTCTACCACACAGGCTTGCTTTCATTCATCGTCGCCTCTTGGTAGATGTCTGCAAATGAGTGGATGCTCTTCAGGTCACACAGTGTGGGTAATTGGAGGTTGGCTGTGAAGTCTGTGGTAGGAGTTCCAGAATGTCTGATCTTTTTCACTGCCGCAAGTTCAAACCAAGGTGATCCGGTGACTGGGGAAGCAGTCTGTGGGAAGTCTGAACAGAAATACAGCGTCTCTCCTTCCCCTTTGTGCCTGTGATTTTGTCTCATGGCCTTGAGTTGAAATTTCTCTTGGAAACTTGAAACGCAACCGAAATAGCCTCTTCTGTGTCACCCAGTAATAAGGCTTTCCAAACCCTTCATTTTCCTGCAAACATCTCCCTTGAAAATCAACTCTGCTACAAAGTGGGGCTAATTCAGCTGCCACCCATGCGGATGTAGTTGTGAGCAGGAGTTTAAATGGGACATTTTTAGCCTTTCCAATATGTCAACAAGCTAAGAGTTTCATTCATTTAAAAAAATGTAAATAAATGCAGCTGCATCTGGCTGTGTGGACAATGAAATTGAGATGGCAGTGCTAAGCTAAGCAAGAGGGGCTGTACCCTGACAGAAGCACCCAGCTCTGAGGAGAGCTGGGGAGCATTAATAGATATATCCAGAAAACTCATGTGGTAAAGCTCGTACCTCTAGCTCATCTTTTTTTCACAGTGGGAGCTAGCGGGATTCATAATGACTGCTTAAGAAAAACAAAGAACTGACTACTTACCGAAAACAATGGGTTAGTGATAAAAGGAAATTCATATATATATCAAACTTGTGCATTCCAATTCTCCATCACTATGCTCGAGTTTCTAATTGGAATCCTTTTATTAAGTGTATTAGTCAGGATTCTCTAGAGTAACAGAACTTATAGAACAAATCTCTCTCTGTATATAGAAAGGGGATTTATTAGGATGGCTTACAGACTGTGGTCCAGCTAGTCCAACAATGGCTGGCTGTGAATGGAAAGTTCAAGAATCCAGTAGTTTCTCAGATTACAAGGCTGGATGTTTCAGCTGGTTTTCAGTATACACTGGAATCCTGAAGAAGTAGGCTCTAATGCCAGGGAAAGAACAGACTTGCTAGCAAGGTGAGGGTAAGCAGGCAAAGAGCAAAAGCTTCCTTCTTCCATGTCCTTTAATAGGCTTCCAGCAAAATGTCTGGTCCAGATTAGAGGTGTATTTTCTCGCCTCAAGGTCTAGATTAAAGGCATGTCTTTTCCCAGTTCAAAAGATCAGGATTAAAGGTGTGTCTTCCTACCTCAGAAATCTGGATTAGAAGCGGATTTTCCCATTTCAAATTAAGCAAAAATCCCTCACAGGTGTGGCCTCTATGTTTGGGTTTTAGTTCCAGATGTTGTCAAGTTAACAATCAAGAATAGCAGTCAAATTGATGATCAAGAATAGCCATCGCACTAAATTAAGCAGTGTTCAGGTTTTAAAAACTAGATTACCAGAAATCAGCTTCAAAGTCTGTTTGTTTTAAGATACAGTGCAGTTTTTCATAAAACTGTCATTGGGCTAGAGAGATACCTTTGTAGGTAAAGTTACCTGCCTTCCTAATGACCTGAGTCCCATCCCTGGGAACCAAATGACAGAAAGAGAGAACCAACTCCTTCCTGCAAGCTGTTCTCTGATCTCCATGCATAAATGGAGATCACCCCAATAAATGGATAAATAAATAAGGTGTTTTCTAAAAAAATGTCATGTAGCCAGGTTCCTGAGCTGGCCCACTACAGCCATTCATTATCATCATAATATTGATTCCATATTGTGTATTTGCAAGAAAACATAGCAAGAGAACATTTCCAATGCCATATTTGTATTTATATAAGTAATTTAATCTCCTGTGGCTGAAATATGACAAAGGCTTTCATTTTTATTGAATGATGGTGTCTGTGGAAAAGTAGATTGAATTAAAGGCTGAAACACACATGGATACTGTGGTGGGGATTTTAAAGGAAAATTTGGGCCCTTTCCAAGGCTTGCTAATTTGTTGTTATATGTCCTCCCCCCCTTTTTTTTTAATGACCAGCATTAAATCATACTTCCAAATATGTAGTATCCCTTTCCTAATACGGATATGCCATTGAAACTACTTTGTAGCTATCATTCATGATTAAGGCCATTTTCGCTTTGGCTTGTACGTGGAAGAGATCAGGGATAAAAAGGAAGGACAGTTGTCCTGAAAAAATTGAGCAGAAGTGAGAGGAGAGGAAAGAGGCCTTAAAAGGGTCAGGCAGCATAAGGAGACGCCACAGCTGGCTGGAAACTGTGCTGTGTCATCAAAAACGGGATGCCTGCAAAGAAGAAACAGCTCTAGGTTAGATCCCAGAGGCCCCTGCGGCCACAGCCCACACGGTTGCCCCGATCGCAGGGGCAACAGAGCAACCAACACGGAAAGCCCCCAAGTGGCACAGAACAGATTCACAAGCCCGGCCTTTCTGGCTTCGTGATCCACTGCATCCTCATCAAGAAGTTTGAATTTTGTGAGTGTAATTTTGATTTTTTTTTCTCTCTTTCATGTTCACACTAATTGCTCGTCCTATTCTGAAAATGTTTTTAGGTTTTCCTATCCTTCACCCTCCATCACCAACCTCACCCAATGTACTCAAATGCTCGCTCGGCAACTTCATTCTGACTTGATGCCTTTGTTTAATGAAAGATCATCGGACCTTCCCACCAACGAAAGTTCAGTGGTTCCCAGTTTTCCTCACACATTGATGCTTCCTTCCTGTGTTTAGGACTTCCTAGTCCATTCCCCTACTTCCTGCCAATCCTTCACCTTTTCCCCAGGGGCTGGCTAGAACCCTTCCTGTGGGTCCAAAGCACCACAGCCACCCCAGGTTCTGTGCCGCCTTAGCTAATGTTTACCTTCTTGGCAATCATGGTTTTCCTTCCTGCTTGTTCAGTCCTATTCACTTGTGGGGAGAAACTTTTGCGGATTCTATTTTTAAGGTATTATAGATATGTAAAGTCCTGGCCGCCACACTGCGCTGCGCAGTATCATTGTCCCAGATCCATGTTGTTGGACTGAGTGAGGGTGTGCAGCACCAAGTGGGAAGATGAGATTTTTCTTTCTTGGGAATTCAGAAATGGAACTGAGAACCAGTGTGGGCATCTGGAATAGGAACACATCACTTAGGAACTCAGGTCCAGCCACAATCCATTTTATGGAAAACTATGGAAACCAAGGGATACAAAGGAAATGAGAGAGCATGCCAGTTAGGGTTCTTGGTAGAAAACAGTGGAAACCAATTCTAGATAACTTAAGCAAAAAACAAAACCCAAAACAACAACAACAACAACAAAACCCAACAATAACATTGTCCAGCCTTGATTTGAAGGTTTGTGTCTACTTTTATTGCCTCTTACTCTGCCTTGTTCAATTGCTATCCCTGGGAGGCCTGCTCTTTTCTGAGATGGAGAACAGTGGATCTGGGGGAGAGGGGAGATGGTGGGGGCCTGGGAGGAGTGGAGGGAGGGGAGACTGTGGTTGGGATGTATTGTATGAAAGAAGAAAGAAAAACCCAAATAACAACAACAACAAACAGCGAAACCAAACTCAGGGAAGGCAGAAGACCAGATCTGGGAAATGGACCAGGGGAGAAGAGGCAAGAAGGCAATCAAGGTGGCATCCATGCGTCCTCCTGTGGCCCACCTCTCTCCACAGAGCAGCTACAGCAATCCTCTTGCTGCTACGTTATAAAGAATTCAGTCTTCTTATTTTGGGGTCCTGGCATGAAGTTTGTAAAACTACAGCAATTTCCCGAGTGATCCTCAACCCTGCAGTTTATGCTAAGGAGATGACTAAGCCCTTGAATCCCAAGAGACCAATCTTGTGATTGGAAGGCTGGGGCGGACTGACCTCAGGGAAGGTGAAATTTATCTTCCCTGAGGTCACATCAGCAGAAGCCTGGACTCGGATAATGTGTGTCTGAGTCTGTAACACCCACTGTCCTCCAGTGGGTCTCACAGATGAGGTAAATCTGGTACAGGGCACAGCAGGGTTCTGGATAGAGAACATATTTTTAGCCAAAAGCCTGTGACAATCAGATTTGAGAAATGAGACATTCAAGCACTTGATGAGAACGTCTGAAACAGTGGCAGGAAGACCAGGGACTACCCAGTGGGTGCACCTGCGTTCAGGCCTGCCATGTCTCCACACAGGACGCCAAGTGAACAAAAGGACATTGGTCTTGAGGTTGAAAGATTTCCTAATGCCTGGAGAGGTTTGATAAATGGGGGGGGGGGACAGAAAGGGCCTCATCACCCTGGGCTTATCTAGAAGCAACGGCAACATTTTCTGATGTTAAGAAACTCTGCCCTCTTCCTTCTCTTGCCCTGGCCTTGCCTGTTAGCTTTATCATAAATCCAACTTGGCAAAATATTCTAAAGGGATGGATGCTGAGAGTGAAACAGCTCTGTAGTCCAGAGGGTTCCAGGGCGTAGTGGGCGGGGTCCCTTAGGCTGAATATTCATACTGAAGCTTTTTAGGATTTAGATTAGTTCGTGGTCATTTTCAGTTTTGATCCTATTGATCTCTTATTAATTACTGATTATTTAGAGCCCCCAGTCACCCTGTGTATATTGTTAGCACTCTTGTACTAGCAAAAACCCTTTGGTAGTACATGCCACTGGTGTCCAGATGTCCTTTAGTTCTTTCTCAGAATAGCTTAGCAGGGCCATCCATCCATCCATCCATCCATCCATCCATCCATCCATCCATCCATCCACCCACCCAGTCAAATGAGTTCATTTACTTAATCTGTACATAGAACTGTGGGGGGCACTGTGCCAGTGTAGGGGAAGGTAGTAATTTAAAAGAAAACAGATCGGATGTTTGTAGATAGGGCTATGGTAGTTTGAATGTAATTGGCCCCATAATCTCATAGGGAGTGGCACTATTAGGAGGTGTGGCTTTGTTGGAGTGGGTATGGCCTTGTTGGAGGAAGTGTGTCACTGTGGGGGTGGGCTTTGAGATTTCCTATATTCAGGATACTGCCCAGTGAGTCAGTCGACTTCCTGTTGTCTGCAAAATGTAGCCCTCTCAGCTCCAGCACCATGTCTGCCTGCACGCCGATATGCTCCCCATCATGATGATAATGGACTGAACCTCTGAACTGTGAGTGAGCCACCCCAATTAAATGTTTTCTTTATAAGAGTTGCTGTGGTCATGGTGTCTCTTCACAGTGATTAAAAACTTAAACTAAGACAAGGACAATCAATGCATTGATGGGAGCTGATGAAGGCTAGATGTGATTAATCACCAATTGAAGGCTAAGTGTATAGCTGCAGCCAGATGGCAGGAAGATCTGAGCATCAGACCCAGAACTTAATTACAAGAATAGCTGTGTCCCAGGGGAGGCTGATTCTCCGTTTGGGCAAGCTTTGCTATTTTGAGGTCAAGGCCTTGAGCTGGGCAGAATTGAATCCTGAGGTTCCTGGACTGCTGGCATCATTTGAGTAAATAGCCTTGAATTTCCCAATCCCTCTAAGTCCTCAAAGGCCAGTTGGAGATTCCCTATTAGAGGCTAGTAGCCTCTCTTGTTCCCAGACAAAACCACTGGGCCAGCGAGTAGGATTGAGCTGTAATACTGTGATCTGGCTGGGGATGTTCTAGAAGGAAAGGGATATGGGGGCCAGAATCAACATTGTGCCA